>NC_061066.1:4383257-4683257 GCF_021917145.1 Hypomesus transpacificus
CCCAACTGAGCTATTTCGGCACCAAGCGCACAAGCTGCAGTAGCATGTCCAAGCCTTGCCACAAACGCGGGCAAGACAGAAAAAGATGTCCAAAAAGCTCTCAATGGCCCGTAAGGGGATGGAACCCGTGACCTTGGCGTTATTAGCACCACGCTTTTACCCACTGAACTAACCGGCCAATGACACCATGTGAAGCAACGGAAACGCGGTGTCCTCGGCGCCACTTCGTGTCGGCGTGAAACGACCTGTCGTATTTGGCCCAAGCCACAAGGCGCTTTTGTCCCCCTGCACGTTCTGCAGTCAGTCTCCCAACGCAGACAGCACCCCCATCCATGGTCGTCATCTTCATCGCGACACAAACCACTCTCCTCTTGTCCTTTTGGCGGCAAACAAAGGAACGTCTCCAAATCCTCAATGGACACAGGGGTGTTATAAGGGTTGACATTTTATCCAATGATGGAAGGAAAACACGGCCCACTGCTGCACAGCCCTGCGCTATCAGCTCCGATATTTAAAAGGGACAAGTTTATGCAGCAGGTCCTGTGTCTCGTCTTTCTCTGACCAGTCAGTGGTCAGCAGTGTTTTGGCGTGACCTTTGAGAAAATGCACCGTCAACCACTTCCTTGAGTAGACTGTACTTTGGAAACAACAAAGCTTTGCCGAAACCCGGGATCGAACCAGGGACCTTTAGATCTTCAGTCTAACGCTCTCCCAACTGAGCTATTTCGGCACAAAGCTCACAAGCTGCAGTAGCATGTCCAAGCCTTGCCACAAACGCGGGCAAGACAGAAAAAGATGTCCAAAAAGCTCTCAATGGCCCGTAAGGGGATGGAACCCGTGACCTTGGCGTTATTAGCACCACGCTTTTACCCACTGAACTAACCGGCCAATGACACCATGTGAAGCAACGGAAACGCGGTGTCCTCGGCGCCACTTCGTGTCGGCGTGAAACGACCTGTCGTATTTGGCCCAAGCCACAAGGCGCTTTTGTCCCCCTGCACGTTCTGCAGTCAGTCTCCCAACGCAGACAGCACCCCCATCCATGGTCGTCATCTTCATCGCGACACAAACCACTCTCCTCTTGTCCTTTTGGCGGCAAACAAAGGAACGTCTCCAAATCCTCAATGGACACAGGGGTGTTATAAGGGTTGACATTTTATCCAATGATGGAAGGAAAACACGGCCCACTGCTGCACAGCCCTGCGCTATCAGCTCCGATATTTAAAAGGGACAAGTTTATGCAGCAGGTCCTGTGTCTCGTCTTTCTCTGACCAGTCAGTGGTCAGCAGTGTTTTGGCGTGACCTTTGAGAAAATGCACCGTCAACCACTTCCTTGAGTAGACTGTACTTTGGAAACAACAAAGCTTTGCCGAAACCCGGGATCGAACCAGGGACCTTTAGATCTTCAGTCTAACGCTCTCCCAACTGAGCTATTTCGGCACAAAGCGCACAGCTGCAGTAGCATGTCCAAGCCTTGCCACAAACGCGGGCAAGACAGAAAAAGATGTCCAAAAAGCTCTCAATGGCCCGTAAGGGGATGGAACCCGTGACCTTGGCGTTATTAGCACCACGCTTTTACCCACTGAACTAACCGGCCAATGACACCATGTGAAGCAACGGAAACGCGGTGTCCTCGGCGCCACTTCGTGTCGGCGTGAAACGACCTGTCGTATTTGGCCCAAGCCACAAGGCGCTTTTGTCCCCCTGCACGTTCTGCAGTCAGTCTCCCAACGCAGACAGCACCCCCATCCATGGTCGTCATCTTCATCGCGACACAAACCACTCTCCTCTTGTCCTTTTGGCGGCAAACAAAGGAACGTCTCCAAATCCTCAATGGACACAGGGGTGTTATAAGGGTTGACATTTTATCCAATGATGGAAGGAAAACACGGCCCACTGCTGCACAGCCCTGCGCTATCAGCTCCGATATTTAAAAGGGACAAGTTTATGCAGCAGGTCCTGTGTCTCGTCTTTCTCTGACCAGTCAGTGGTCAGCAGTGTTTTGGCGTGACCTTTGAGAAAATGCACCGTCAACCACTTCCTTGAGTAGACTGTACTTTGGAAACAACAAAGCTTTGCCGAAACCCGGGATCGAACCAGGGACCTTTAGATCTTCAGTCTAACGCTCTCCCAACTGAGCTATTTCGGCACAAAGCTCACAAGCTGCAGTAGCATGTCCAAGCCTTGCCACAAACGCGGGCAAGACAGAAAAAGATGTCCAAAAAGCTCTCAATGGCCCGTAAGGGGATGGAACCCGTGACCTTGGCGTTATTAGCACCACGCTTTTACCCACTGAACTAACCGGCCAATGACACCATGTGAAGCAACGGAAACGCGGTGTCCTCGGCGCCACTTCGTGTCGGCGTGAAACGACCTGTCGTATTTGGCCCAAGCCACAAGGCGCTTTTGTCCCCCTGCACGTTCTGCAGTCAGTCTCCCAACGCAGACAGCACCCCCATCCATGGTCGTCATCTTCATCGCGACACAAACCACTCTCCTCTTGTCCTTTTGGCGGCAAACAAAGGAACGTCTCCAAATCCTCAATGGACACAGGGGTGTTATAAGGGTTGACATTTTATCCAATGATGGAAGGAAAACACGGCCCACTGCTGCACAGCCCTGCGCTATCAGCTCCGATATTTAAAAGGGACAAGTTTATGCAGCAGGTCCTGTGTCTCGTCTTTCTCTGACCAGTCAGTGGTCAGCAGTGTTTTGGCGTGACCTTTGAGAAAATGCACCGTCAACCACTTCCTTGAGTAGACTGTACTTTGGAAACAACAAAGCTTTGCCGAAACCCGGGATCGAACCAGGGACCTTTAGATCTTCAGTCTAACGCTCTCCCAACTGAGCTATTTCGGCACAAAGCTCACAGCTGCAGTAGCATGTCCAAGCCTTGCCACAAACGCGGGCAAGACAGAAAAAGATGTCCAAAAAGCTCTCAATGGCCCGTAAGGGGATGGAACCCGTGACCTTGGCGTTATTAGCACCACGCTTTTACCCACTGAACTAACCGGCCAATGACACCATGTGAAGCAACGGAAACGCGGTGTCCTCGGCGCCACTTCGTGTCGGCGTGAAACGACCTGTCGTATTTGGCCCAAGCCACAAGGCGCTTTTGTCCCCCTGCACGTTCTGCAGTCAGTCTCCCAACGCAGACAGCACCCCCATCCATGGTCGTCATCTTCATCGCGACACAAACCACTCTCCTCTTGTCCTTTTGGCGGCAAACAAAGGAACGTCTCCAAATCCTCAATGGACACAGGGGTGTTATAAGGGTTGACATTTTATCCAATGATGGAAGGAAAACACGGCCCACTGCTGCACAGCCCTGCGCTATCAGCTCCGATATTTAAAAGGGACAAGTTTATGCAGCAGGTCCTGTGTCTCGTCTTTCTCTGACCAGTCAGTGGTCAGCAGTGTTTTGGCGTGACCTTTGAGAAAATGCACCGTCAACCACTTCCTTGAGTAGACTGTACTTTGGAAACAACAAAGCTTTGCCGAAACCCGGGATCGAACCAGGGACCTTTAGATCTTCAGTCTAACGCTCTCCCAACTGAGCTATTTCGGCACAAAGCTCACAAGCTGCAGTAGCATGTCCAAGCCTTGCCACAAACGCGGGCAAGACAGAAAAAGATGTCCAAAAAGCTCTCAATGGCCCGTAAGGGGATGGAACCCGTGACCTTGGCGTTATTAGCACCACGCTTTTACCCACTGAACTAACCGGCCAATGACACCATGTGAAGCAACGGAAACGCGGTGTCCTCGGCGCCACTTCGTGTCGGCGTGAAACGACCTGTCGTATTTGGCCCAAGCCACAAGGCGCTTTTGTCCCCCTGCACGTTCTGCAGTCAGTCTCCCAACGCAGACAGCACCCCCATCCATGGTCGTCATCTTCATCGCGACACAAACCACTCTCCTCTTGTCCTTTTGGCGGCAAACAAAGGAACGTCTCCAAATCCTCAATGGACACAGGGGTGTTATAAGGGTTGACATTTTATCCAATGATGGAAGGAAAACACGGCCCACTGCTGCACAGCCCTGCGCTATCAGCTCCGATATTTAAAAGGGACAAGTTTATGCAGCAGGTCCTGTGTCTCGTCTTTCTCTGACCAGTCAGTGGTCAGCAGTGTTTTGGCGTGACCTTTGAGAAAATGCACCGTCAACCACTTCCTTGAGTAGACTGTACTTTGGAAACAACAAAGCTTTGCCGAAACCCGGGATCGAACCAGGGACCTTTAGATCTTCAGTCTAACGCTCTCCCAACTGAGCTATTTCGGCACAAAGCTCACAAGCTGCAGTAGCATGTCCAAGCCTTGCCACAAACGCGGGCAAGACAGAAAAAGATGTCCAAAAAGCTCTCAATGGCCCGTAAGGGGATGGAACCCGTGACCTTGGCGTTATTAGCACCACGCTTTTACCCACTGAACTAACCGGCCAATGACACCATGTGAAGCAACGGAAACGCGGTGTCCTCGGCGCCACTTCGTGTCGGCGTGAAACGACCTGTCGTATTTGGCCCAAGCCACAAGGCGCTTTTGTCCCCCTGCACGTTCTGCAGTCAGTCTCCCAACGCAGACAGCACCCCCATCCATGGTCGTCATCTTCATCGCGACACAAACCACTCTCCTCTTGTCCTTTTGGCGGCAAACAAAGGAACGTCTCCAAATCCTCAATGGACACAGGGGTGTTATAAGGGTTGACATTTTATCCAATGATGGAAGGAAAACACGGCCCACTGCTGCACAGCCCTGCGCTATCAGCTCCGATATTTAAAAGGGACAAGTTTATGCAGCAGGTCCTGTGTCTCGTCTTTCTCTGACCAGTCAGTGGTCAGCAGTGTTTTGGCGTGACCTTTGAGAAAATGCACCGTCAACCACTTCCTTGAGTAGACTGTACTTTGGAAACAACAAAGCTTTGCCGAAACCCGGGATCGAACCAGGGACCTTTAGATCTTCAGTCTAACGCTCTCCCAACTGAGCTATTTCGGCACAAAGCTCACAGCTGCAGTAGCATGTCCAAGCCTTGCCACAAACGCGGGCAAGACAGAAAAAGATGTCCAAAAAGCTCTCAATGGCCCGTAAGGGGATGGAACCCGTGACCTTGGCGTTATTAGCACCACGCTTTTACCCACTGAACTAACCGGCCAATGACACCATGTGAAGCAACGGAAACGCGGTGTCCTCGGCGCCACTTCGTGTCGGCGTGAAACGACCTGTCGTATTTGGCCCAAGCCACAAGGCGCTTTTGTCCCCCTGCACGTTCTGCAGTCAGTCTCCCAACGCAGACAGCACCCCCATCCATGGTCGTCATCTTCATCGCGACACAAACCACTCTCCTCTTGTCCTTTTGGCGGCAAACAAAGGAACGTCTCCAAATCCTCAATGGACACAGGGGTGTTATAAGGGTTGACATTTTATCCAATGATGGAAGGAAAACACGGCCCACTGCTGCACAGCCCTGCGCTATCAGCTCCGATATTTAAAAGGGACAAGTTTATGCAGCAGGTCCTGTGTCTCGTCTTTCTCTGACCAGTCAGTGGTCAGCAGTGTTTTGGCGTGACCTTTGAGAAAATGCACCGTCAACCACTTCCTTGAGTAGACTGTACTTTGGAAACAACAAAGCTTTGCCGAAACCCGGGATCGAACCAGGGACCTTTAGATCTTCAGTCTAACGCTCTCCCAACTGAGCTATTTCGGCACAAAGCTCACAAGCTGCAGTAGCATGTCCAAGCCTTGCCACAAACGCGGGCAAGACAGAAAAAGATGTCCAAAAAGCTCTCAATGGCCCGTAAGGGGATGGAACCCGTGACCTTGGCGTTATTAGCACCACGCTTTTACCCACTGAACTAACCGGCCAATGACACCATGTGAAGCAACGGAAACGCGGTGTCCTCGGCGCCACTTCGTGTCGGCGTGAAACGACCTGTCGTATTTGGCCCAAGCCACAAGGCGCTTTTGTCCCCCTGCACGTTCTGCAGTCAGTCTCCCAACGCAGACAGCACCCCCATCCATGGTCGTCATCTTCATCGCGACACAAACCACTCTCCTCTTGTCCTTTTGGCGGCAAACAAAGGAACGTCTCCAAATCCTCAATGGACACAGGGGTGTTATAAGGGTTGACATTTTATCCAATGATGGAAGGAAAACACGGCCCACTGCTGCACAGCCCTGCGCTATCAGCTCCGATATTTAAAAGGGACAAGTTTATGCAGCAGGTCCTGTGTCTCGTCTTTCTCTGACCAGTCAGTGGTCAGCAGTGTTTTGGCGTGACCTTTGAGAAAATGCACCGTCAACCACTTCCTTGAGTAGACTGTACTTTGGAAACAACAAAGCTTTGCCGAAACCCGGGATCGAACCAGGGACCTTTAGATCTTCAGTCTAACGCTCTCCCAACTGAGCTATTTCGGCACAAAGCTCACAAGCTGCAGTAGCATGTCCAAGCCTTGCCACAAACGCGGGCAAGACAGAAAAAGATGTCCAAAAAGCTCTCAATGGCCCGTAAGGGGATGGAACCCGTGACCTTGGCGTTATTAGCACCACGCTTTTACCCACTGAACTAACCGGCCAATGACACCATGTGAAGCAACGGAAACGCGGTGTCCTCGGCGCCACTTCGTGTCGGCGTGAAACGACCTGTCGTATTTGGCCCAAGCCACAAGGCGCTTTTGTCCCCCTGCACGTTCTGCAGTCAGTCTCCCAACGCAGACAGCACCCCCATCCATGGTCGTCATCTTCATCGCGACACAAACCACTCTCCTCTTGTCCTTTTGGCGGCAAACAAAGGAACGTCTCCAAATCCTCAATGGACACAGGGGTGTTATAAGGGTTGACATTTTATCCAATGATGGAAGGAAAACACGGCCCACTGCTGCACAGCCCTGCGCTATCAGCTCCGATATTTAAAAGGGACAAGTTTATGCAGCAGGTCCTGTGTCTCGTCTTTCTCTGACCAGTCAGTGGTCAGCAGTGTTTTGGCGTGACCTTTGAGAAAATGCACCGTCAACCACTTCCTTGAGTAGACTGTACTTTGGAAACAACAAAGCTTTGCCGAAACCCGGGATCGAACCAGGGACCTTTAGATCTTCAGTCTAACGCTCTCCCAACTGAGCTATTTCGGCACAAAGCTCACAGCTGCAGTAGCATGTCCAAGCCTTGCCACAAACGCGGGCAAGACAGAAAAAGATGTCCAAAAAGCTCTCAATGGCCCGTAAGGGGATGGAACCCGTGACCTTGGCGTTATTAGCACCACGCTTTTACCCACTGAACTAACCGGCCAATGACACCATGTGAAGCAACGGAAACGCGGTGTCCTCGGCGCCACTTCGTGTCGGCGTGAAACGACCTGTCGTATTTGGCCCAAGCCACAAGGCGCTTTTGTCCCCCTGCACGTTCTGCAGTCAGTCTCCCAACGCAGACAGCACCCCCATCCATGGTCGTCATCTTCATCGCGACACAAACCACTCTCCTCTTGTCCTTTTGGCGGCAAACAAAGGAACGTCTCCAAATCCTCAATGGACACAGGGGTGTTATAAGGGTTGACATTTTATCCAATGATGGAAGGAAAACACGGCCCACTGCTGCACAGCCCTGCGCTATCAGCTCCGATATTTAAAAGGGACAAGTTTATGCAGCAGGTCCTGTGTCTCGTCTTTCTCTGACCAGTCAGTGGTCAGCAGTGTTTTGGCGTGACCTTTGAGAAAATGCACCGTCAACCACTTCCTTGAGTAGACTGTACTTTGGAAACAACAAAGCTTTGCCGAAACCCGGGATCGAACCAGGGACCTTTAGATCTTCAGTCTAACGCTCTCCCAACTGAGCTATTTCGGCACAAAGCTCACAAGCTGCAGTAGCATGTCCAAGCCTTGCCACAAACGCGGGCAAGACAGAAAAAGATGTCCAAAAAGCTCTCAATGGCCCGTAAGGGGATGGAACCCGTGACCTTGGCGTTATTAGCACCACGCTTTTACCCACTGAACTAACCGGCCAATGACACCATGTGAAGCAACGGAAACGCGGTGTCCTCGGCGCCACTTCGTGTCGGCGTGAAACGACCTGTCGTATTTGGCCCAAGCCACAAGGCGCTTTTGTCCCCCTGCACGTTCTGCAGTCAGTCTCCCAACGCAGACAGCACCCCCATCCATGGTCGTCATCTTCATCGCGACACAAACCACTCTCCTCTTGTCCTTTTGGCGGCAAACAAAGGAACGTCTCCAAATCCTCAATGGACACAGGGGTGTTATAAGGGTTGACATTTTATCCAATGATGGAAGGAAAACACGGCCCACTGCTGCACAGCCCTGCGCTATCAGCTCCGATATTTAAAAGGGACAAGTTTATGCAGCAGGTCCTGTGTCTCGTCTTTCTCTGACCAGTCAGTGGTCAGCAGTGTTTTGGCGTGACCTTTGAGAAAATGCACCGTCAACCACTTCCTTGAGTAGACTGTACTTTGGAAACAACAAAGCTTTGCCGAAACCCGGGATCGAACCAGGGACCTTTAGATCTTCAGTCTAACGCTCTCCCAACTGAGCTATTTCGGCACAAAGCTCACAAGCTGCAGTAGCATGTCCAAGCCTTGCCACAAACGCGGGCAAGACAGAAAAAGATGTCCAAAAAGCTCTCAATGGCCCGTAAGGGGATGGAACCCGTGACCTTGGCGTTATTAGCACCACGCTTTTACCCACTGAACTAACCGGCCAATGACACCATGTGAAGCAACGGAAACGCGGTGTCCTCGGCGCCACTTCGTGTCGGCGTGAAACGACCTGTCGTATTTGGCCCAAGCCACAAGGCGCTTTTGTCCCCCTGCACGTTCTGCAGTCAGTCTCCCAACGCAGACAGCACCCCCATCCATGGTCGTCATCTTCATCGCGACACAAACCACTCTCCTCTTGTCCTTTTGGCGGCAAACAAAGGAACGTCTCCAAATCCTCAATGGACACAGGGGTGTTATAAGGGTTGACATTTTATCCAATGATGGAAGGAAAACACGGCCCACTGCTGCACAGCCCTGCGCTATCAGCTCCGATATTTAAAAGGGACAAGTTTATGCAGCAGGTCCTGTGTCTCGTCTTTCTCTGACCAGTCAGTGGTCAGCAGTGTTTTGGCGTGACCTTTGAGAAAATGCACCGTCAACCACTTCCTTGAGTAGACTGTACTTTGGAAACAACAAAGCTTTGCCGAAACCCGGGATCGAACCAGGGACCTTTAGATCTTCAGTCTAACGCTCTCCCAACTGAGCTATTTCGGCACAAAGCTCACAGCTGCAGTAGCATGTCCAAGCCTTGCCACAAACGCGGGCAAGACAGAAAAAGATGTCCAAAAAGCTCTCAATGGCCCGTAAGGGGATGGAACCCGTGACCTTGGCGTTATTAGCACCACGCTTTTACCCACTGAACTAACCGGCCAATGACACCATGTGAAGCAACGGAAACGCGGTGTCCTCGGCGCCACTTCGTGTCGGCGTGAAACGACCTGTCGTATTTGGCCCAAGCCACAAGGCGCTTTTGTCCCCCTGCACGTTCTGCAGTCAGTCTCCCAACGCAGACAGCACCCCCATCCATGGTCGTCATCTTCATCGCGACACAAACCACTCTCCTCTTGTCCTTTTGGCGGCAAACAAAGGAACGTCTCCAAATCCTCAATGGACACAGGGGTGTTATAAGGGTTGACATTTTATCCAATGATGGAAGGAAAACACGGCCCACTGCTGCACAGCCCTGCGCGTTCAGCTCCGATATTTAAAAGGGACAAGTTTATGCAGCAGGTCCTGTGTCTCGTCTTTCTCTGACCAGTCAGTGGTCAGCAGTGTTTTGGCGTGACCTTTGAGAAAATGCACCGTCAACCACTTCCTTGAGTAGACTGTACTTTGGAAACAACAAAGCTTTGCCGAAACCCGGGATCGAACCAGGGACCTTTAGATCTTCAGTCTAACGCTCTCCCAACTGAGCTATTTCGGCACAAAGCTCACAGCTGCAGTAGCATGTCCAAGCCTTGCCACAAACGCGGGCAAGACAGAAAAAGATGTCCAAAAAGCTCTCAATGGCCCGTAAGGGGATGGAACCCGTGACCTTGGCGTTATTAGCACCACGCTTTTACCCACTGAACTAACCGGCCAATGACACCATGTGAAGCAACGGAAACGCGGTGTCCTCGGCGCCACTTCGTGTCGGCGTGAAACGACCTGTCGTATTTGGCCCAAGCCACAAGGCGCTTTTGTCCCCCTGCACGTTCTGCAGTCAGTCTCCCAACGCAGACAGCACCCCCATCCATGGTCGTCATCTTCATCGCGACACAAACCACTCTCCTCTTGTCCTTTTGGCGGCAAACAAAGGAACGTCTCCAAATCCTCAATGGACACAGGGGTGTTATAAGGGTTGACATTTTATCCAATGATGGAAGGAAAACACGGCCCACTGCTGCACAGCCCTGCGCGTTCAGCTCCGATATTTAAAAGGGACAAGTTTATGCAGCAGGTCCTGTGTCTCGTCTTTCTCTGACCAGTCAGTGGTCAGCAGTGTTTTGGCGTGACCTTTGAGAAAATGCACCGTCAACCACTTCCTTGAGTAGACTGTACTTTGGAAACAACAAAGCTTTGCCGAAACCCGGGATCGAACCAGGGACCTTTAGATCTTCAGTCTAACGCTCTCCCAACTGAGCTATTTCGGCACAAAGCTCACAAGCTGCAGTAGCATGTCCAAGCCTTGCCACAAACGCGGGCAAGACAGAAAAAGATGTCCAAAAAGCTCTCAATGGCCCGTAAGGGGATGGAACCCGTGACCTTGGCGTTATTAGCACCACGCTTTTACCCACTGAACTAACCGGCCAATGACACCATGTGAAGCAACGGAAACGCGGTGTCCTCGGCGCCACTTCGTGTCGGCGTGAAACGACCTGTCGTATTTGGCCCAAGCCACAAGGCGCTTTTGTCCCCCTGCACGTTCTGCAGTCAGTCTCCCAACGCAGACAGCACCCCCATCCATGGTCGTCATCTTCATCGCGACACAAACCACTCTCCTCTTGTCCTTTTGGCGGCAAACAAAGGAACGTCTCCAAATCCTCAATGGACACAGGGGTGTTATAAGGGTTGACATTTTATCCAATGATGGAAGGAAAACACGGCCCACTGCTGCACAGCCCTGCGCGTTCAGCTCCGATATTTAAAAGGGACAAGTTTATGCAGCAGGTCCTGTGTCTCGTCTTTCTCTGACCAGTCAGTGGTCAGCAGTGTTTTGGCGTGACCTTTGAGAAAATGCACCGTCAACCACTTCCTTGAGTAGACTGTACTTTGGAAACAACAAAGCTCTGCCGAAACCCGGGATCGAACCAGGGACCTTTAGATCTTCAGTCTAACGCTCTCCCAACTGAGCTATTTCGGCACAAAGCTCACAGCTGCAGTAGCATGTCCAAGCATTGCCACAAACGCGGGCAAGACAGAAAAAGATGTCCAAAAAGCTCTCAATGGCCCGTAAGGGGATGGAACCCGTGACCTTGGCGTTATTAGCACCACGCTTTTACCCACTGAACTAACCGGCCAATGACACCATGTGAAGCAACGGAAACGCGGTGTCCTCGGCGCCACTTCGTGTCGGCGTGAAACGACCTGTCGTATTTGGCCCAAGCCACAAGGCGCTTTTGTCCCCCTGCACGTTCTGCAGTCAGTCTCCCAACGCAGACAGCACCCCCATCCATGGTCGTCATCTTCATCGCGACACAAACCACTCTCCTCTTGTCCTTTTGGCGGCAAACAAAGGAACGTCTCCAAATCCTCAATGGACACAGGGGTGTTATAAGGGTTGACATTTTATCCAATGATGGAAGGAAAACACGGCCCACTGCTGCACAGCCCTGCGCGTTCAGCTCCGATATTTAAAAGGGACAAGTTTATGCAGCAGGTCCTGTGTCTCGTCTTTCTCTGACCAGTCAGTGGTCAGCAGTGTTTTGGCGTGACCTTTGAGAAAATGCACCGTCAACCACTTCCTTGAGTAGACTGTACTTTGGAAACAACAAAGCTCTGCCGAAACCCGGGATCGAACCAGGGACCTTTAGATCTTCAGTCTAACGCTCTCCCAACTGAGCTATTTCGGCACAAAGCTCACAGGCTGCAGTAGCATGTCCAAGCCTTGCCACAAACGCGGGCAAGACAGAAAAAGATGTCCAAAAAGCTCTCAATGGCCCGTAAGGGGATGGAACCCGTGACCTTGGCGTTATTAGCACCACGCTTTGACCCACTGAACTAACCGGCCAGTGACACCATGTGAAGCAACGGAAACGCGGTGTCCTCGGCGCCACTTCGTGTCGGCGTGAAACGACCTGTCGTATTTGGCCCAAGCCACAAGGCGCTTTTGTCCCCCTGACTTTTTGTCGTTGTGTTGTCATCTTTATTTTTTATTACCTTCATTGGAGCCGTCACCTGGCTGTCCAAAGCCTTCCCAGTTTTTCCCGTGAATGATCCCTGTATAAATGTGTTGTGTTCTGCTGACCAAGGACCTGGGAAGTTGGTCGTCCGTTTCCCCAACTTTCTTAATCTTTACCAAATAGCTCATTTACTGTCTCAGCTAGTTCCCTGGAGCTAGGTTGTGGTCTTACACCTGTCTTTGTCTATTGGTTTTGGAGGTCTGGTTGAAAAATCCTACCTTCCTATCCTCACTTAGCCCACTGGGAACAACGGTGATGCTGAGAAATGGATGTGTGGCTGGCCTGTCCCGTACTACTATTGTGTGCCCTACTGGTACTTTTAAACGGAAGTCGCTAAGATAGTGGCTACTGTGGTCTGCTCCAACCAGGGCCGGACCTGTAGAGTTGAGCCAATTGTGTTACTGCTAAGACACGTCAGGGATAAATGATCTTCTAAGGCAGAATTTGTTATTTGGAGTTTAAGTAAGTTTTAAGTAAAGTTTTAAGTTTATCATCTGAGCGTTCTGTCAATTCTCAGCTTTTTCAGATATGTGTGTTTTTTTTGTCAAAAAATACTACTGTGTCTGTTTGCATTAATCAAAGTAGTATAAGTAAGAAGTAGTATTTTATCACTGTTATCTAGTATGCCAATTTATAAAATGTCACACCGTATTCAAAACTGGAACTTTGGGATCCTTAATGTGGTCAACAATAACCTTGTTGTTAATACTGTTCTGTGTGTATTTTACAATAATCACAGTCCCCTGATACTTCTGATTGCCGTCAGTATTACACACAATCTCTAGTGCCTCTCTTCTTGTCTTTCCATGGAGCCGCTTCCTGCTTCATACACACACAACCTTGCTCCTAGTTATGAAAGCAGTCGTTCCCTTATCTTTTGCAGGTGGCGCTACTCCCCGCAAAGCCTGTGTCTATCGTTCGGTAACTCAAACACAACTCAGCGAGAAACAACTAGGAATAGCGAGACACGGAGAGAGGGGGCGAAAGTGTGTGACTGGGAATGAGTGTGTGTGTGTGTGTATGAGAGTGAATGAGACGTTAATTTAACTGAGTGTTTGACTATAAGTGTTTGTGGACGTATGTGTGTGTGTAGAGAGAGGAAGAGAGAGAGAGAGAGAAAGACTGGGTGGGGGTATTATGGGGAGGAAAGAAGGGACAAAAGACAGTTGTGTTTGAGGGGGAGAGAGAGCGAGGATGTGGATGCGTAATGAGTGGGTGTAGGTGAGTGTGTGTGTGTGATGAGAATGAATGTGTTGTGTGGTGAGACGTTAATTTAACTGAGTAATGTCTATAAGTGTTTGTGGATGTATGTGTGTGTAACTGGGAATGAGCGTGTGTGTGTGTGTGCGAAAGAGGAAGAAAGAGAGAAAGACAGACAGGGTGGGGGTATTTGAAACGGAGAGAAAAGACAGACAGGATGTGGGTGTACGTGTTCGAGGGGGAGAGAGATGATGTGCGTGTGTGTGTGTGTGTCTGAGATTGAGAGAGAAAAAAGTATGAGAAATGATCCACTGATGCTTCTGATTATATTAATTACAAGACTTCTCTAATCACTTATAGCTGTTTCTAACCATCCACAAAATATCAATGATTCAGGGATATGTTCACCAACGTGCATCCAAGAAAATCATGAAACATTGGAGTTGAGCTTGCCATCGGCTTACAAAACTGTTAGACTCTTCTATATCTATAACTATGTGTTTTTCTGTCTAGGGCTGATATATTTTTTAGGCTTCTTTCCCTAACAACCCCACTTTATTCCTGGTTGGAGTGCCCAGGTTATTAGTGGTTCATTTCTCTGTCAAGCCTTACAGGCTGTTCTTTTTTTTTTTATCACCCGCTGCCTAAACGACAACCAGACTGCGCTTGTCTCTGCCGGCCACGTCTATCACTGTTTAGGTGAAGGCGCGGAGATCCAGGAGCAATACGCAGGTCTGGCTATCGCCCAGCAGAGCAGACAATTTGAAGCCTCTTGTCTTTCTTCACTCTACCACATTTAATGTTCCTGGTGCATGTGCAGACTTCGCTGTGTGTGTTTTTCTCTATTTACAGTAAATACAGTCCTTTATATGTCTTATATCTACTCATTTTGATACATAAGCATATTCACAAGCATTAAGTTCTGGCCAATGATGTTATCTATTGCTATTCCAGCGATGCGCGCAATTGTTATCAACAGTATTTTACAAAGTACTTCAACTCCCTACCCTAAGAGAATATGCCGGCTTATAATAGAGCTTAACTTGCTCTGAGGACCTCCTGTCTTTCCTTCGATTCAACTGTCTCAGGAAACCATCTATACCATGTCTGCCTTTGATTTAACTGTCTCAGGAGTCCATCTATACCATGTCTGCTTTTGATTTAACTGTCTCTGGAAACCAACTATATCACATGTCTCACACATTCAAATACACGACACACCCGATATTAGATGTCTTCCTTTGATTTAACTGTCTCTGGAAACCAACTATATCACGTGTCTCACACATTCAAATACACGACACACCCGATATCAGATGTCCTCCTTTGATTTAACTTTCTCTGGAAACCAACTATATCAAATATGTCTCACACATTCAAATACATGACACACCAAGGTGACCTAATCTAAACGAAAGCACAGACATTAATCATTCATTCTTTCCACACCAATAGCAGTACAAGACATACAAAATACATACAGACATAAAATATGTTTGCATCAAACCTGGGTTTCAGTGCTCTGATAGTTTTATTACTTTAAATAAAATAAATAGGTTCTTTTGAAGAAGAGATTGCACCAGTTTACCTGGCCTGCTGGGTGGACTCACACCTCGGAAACACACAGAATTTAAGCAGATGTATATTAAAAAACTCTGATTACCTAATACATTTGTTTGGCCCAGGCGTGTTCCGAGGTGCTCTCCTCCCACAGGCCCGTGGTGGATCTCTCAAACTTCTCCTGGCTAGCTCGCCAATTTGATGAAACAAAAATTCTGTACGTCTTCAGTCAATTCTCAAGATTTAAAAACAGCACTGGAACTCAGCATGGTTGATGCAAAGTGTTTTATTGGTTCTCAGGTAACAAAGATTGCCAATAGAACGTGAGCGTGATCAGATTGAAGTTTTCTCCGGACAATTTAACTTACGTAGTCTTCTCCCCAATGTATGTTAATATGGTACGATATTTGTTGGTTACATAGACATTAGGTCTTACAAAGCGGATCCCTTGTCTCAGGGGAATCAAAACAGGTACTTTCCTACATAGACATTTCTTCCAATTAGGCTCTTTCTGACCTTGAACAGCCAGCTGCATTAGACTTCTGGGCGTAAGGCCACAAATATGTCTCATAAGTTACAGCTATGCATCCTGGTTCTTTATGAAAGCATACACATGCTCCTCTCCCCCACTCATCCTTTAATTATTTAAACCTTATATTTTGGGCTCCATGTCTCCTACCATTGTTTAGGGATAACAATAATCAACAAACAGCTTTGCATCTGGTTCCACTAATATAACTTGTAATAATATGGTTTCCAATAATATAGCATATACCAAAGGTGATTACAAGTTTCATTGAATCACCATTGTTTAGGGATAACAATAATCAGCAAACAGCTTTGCATCTGGTTTCCACTAATATAACTTGTAATAATATGGTTTCCAATAATATAGCATATACCAAAGGTGATTACAAGTTTCATTGAATCCATAATCATTAACCATCTTCATAATTACAACAGTATGGTGTTTTTTTCCACAACAGTACCTGTAGAAAAGCAAGCAAGAGTTTAAATCAGTTACAGTTATCCGACAAGAGCAACAGGTCTTTAAGTATCTCAAGTATCTCCAGAATGACTCCTACTACTTTAAGTAGTAGGAGTCATTCTGATCCTAGAGGAAACTAACATCAGATCTAGCAAATCATTCCTAGGTGTTGTTGTATTCCCGGAACAAGTGAGTCGTTAGCCTTTTCTTGAAGGAGGGGAGACAGTCACTGTCTCTGATGGAGGTGGGAAGTTGATTCCACTACTGGGGGGCCAGACAGAAGAAGAGCTTGTGTTGGGACCAGGCGGTCTTGAGCGGAGGGACCACCAGACGGTTGTCAGAAGAAGACCGTAGGTGGCGGGTGGGGGTGTAGGGCAGGAGGAGAGACTTGATGTAATCGGGTGCAGTCCCGTTCACCGCTCGGAAGGTCAGTACCAGGGTTTTGAATCTGATACGGGCCGTGATGGGTAGCCAGTGAAGGGAGATGAGGTGACATGAGAGAGTCTGGGTAGGTTGAAGACCGTCTGGGTAGGTTGAAGACCGGGAAGGCCGCTGAGGTCTGAATCTCTGGAGAGGGCGGGTTGCGCATGCTGGGAGACCGGTGAGCAGCGAGTTGCAGTAGTCCAACTTGGAGAGGACAAGCGCTTGGACTAGCAGCTGGGTGGAGTGCTCAAACAGGTATCTCCTGATCTTCCGGATGTTGAAGAGGGTGAACCTACACGACCGGGAGCCCGCAGCAATGTGGGCTGTGAGGGAGAGCTCGTCATCCATGGTCACCCCGAGGGTCCTGGTAGAAGATGAGGGGGTCACCATTGCGGATCCCAGGGTGATTGAGAGATTGTGGGTGATGTAGGGTTTGGCCGGGATGATGAGAAGTTCTGTTTTGGCGAGGTTCAGCTGGAGGTGGTGCTTGGTCATCCAGGCGGAGATGTCCTAGCTGAGTTCCCTGGATCAGTCAGGGAACGACAGGTACAGCTGCGTGTCGTCAGCTTAGCAGTGGTAGCAGAAGCCGTGGGAGGTGATGATTGGTCCAAGTGAGGTGGTGTACAGGGAGTACAGTTTATAGGAGTTATGATCTGTGGGGCAGCGCATTTACCTCCATAATTCGGACTAGGACCAAAGAATAGGTACAGTTTCTCAGTAAATGTGCAGTCAGTGAAAGAGTAGATTTTAGACCTAGCCTCCACATCATAAAAAAAGACCTGACCTTTCTCATAGTCCACAAACACCCCCCACCTTCTGGGGCTTCTGTCTCAGGGAAAGGACAGAGGGGCCAGTAGCTATATACTTACCTGCACCAGGACCACTATCCAGACTCAATGTGATCTTCCTCTTCCTGTTGATAGACTCTCTGACCACTCCCATATCCCACCAAGTCTTCCCCTCAACCCGCACCTCATAATAGAGGAGCAAATCCCTGAGGAGAAACCCTGCTTTCCCAGGACACAGTCAGAATGATCAAATCTGTCTCTGGGTTGTCTCTGGGTCTTTGGGTTGGCTGATCCTGCTTTATGTCTTCATCCCTCACTTTATTCCAATCCTCAGACATGATGTGATTGGGATGTGCTACAGCACAGGGTCCAGTCACATCCACTGCATACTATTTAATCTTCTTCAGGTTAAACTCAGACAGCTTATCCATCTCTTTATTGAGAGTCCCAGCTGAGACACAGCTGCCCCCACACTCGCGACCACTGTGGACACTGATCTCAGACTCGTCCTTGGTGTGTGGAGGGGTGCTCAGCTCAGCTTACATTTCATGCCAGGAGGCAACACAAAGCGCTTCACAGAGGGGAAAAGTGGAGGGGGGGGGGGGGGAGAAGTGGGAACTTATGTTTGACCCTAACTTTCCAGAGGGAAGCAAAAAACCAGATCACCGGGCCAGTATAGGAGAACTGTAAATATTCTTTGCTTACCCTTCTGAAATGAAACGATCGATCCTGGAGAATGTGGAGTGCCAACATATTGCAAAGAACACAGTTCATTATTTCTACATCATAAGAAACACGACACGTTATACAAAAAATGAATAAATAAAACAAATAAAACAAACAAAGCATTTAAAAGGAAGCTACTGGAAAATGTTGGACCAACGAAAGGCCTAACTTACCTGCCTAAATGGGCCTATATTGCCGGAAACACCATAACACACAAACAGCATACAGTACACGAGAAACATTTAACAGCAAGCTTGTAAAGATAGTTATGCAGCGAAGGTAACAAACTAGTAGAGATGCAGTTGGCTTGTAAAACCACTCAGCAGCAATAGTAAAGAGACTGTACAGACCACAAAGTATCTATCCTTGTGGCTGGCTTTTAAATCCCGCTCAGCAGAACAGTGAAAAGACACTGCAGACCTCTCTTGTTGTGTATAAAGGGACTCTTACCTTGAAGCAAGTCTTGCTAAGACACAACTGACACGATTTGTTGTCATTCTGAAGTAAATGATCGCTCCTCTTATCTGAATGACAAGAAATCAGACCATAATTTATGTCATACCGTTGGTGGATATGGGTCCAATTTATGCCTCAATCTATAAAAAGACCTTCAAAAAAAACTCATCAAACACATAAATTACACACATTGCATGCGTGCTCTTAGCCTGGTCCTAACCAGACCCTCGTACATTTCATTTGTACAGAGGGTCTGGGATCTCTCCATTGACAAACGTTAACTTCCTTGAAGGCGGGTCCTCTGTTGAAGTTTAAAACTATTGGATCCAACCAATCCCAAGCGTTCGCCTTAGCCAACTCCTTCACCACTACTGTAACGAGCTAGCTGCCGTAGCTGGAAAATCAAACTTTTCCCGAACCCCGTGGGGAGGAGGGCCACAACATCATGGCCACCAACAAAACTCAGCAAGGAATGTTCTTGCTCCGGCTTTAACCCATGGATATTCGGCAGCGTTGCCACAACCGCAGAATAGTTTCGCTCGCATCTTTCTCCGCCGCCATTACTGAACTACTCAAACTAGTGCATGACATTAACGTCATCGTTCTCAGCCACTCCCTGTTTGTTGATTGGACTTACAAAAAATGTGTTTCTGGAAACCGACTTCAAAGCCGAGCTCCCAGACCTAGTACAGAAGCAAAATCCAAATTGAGCGGAAGTACGTAGGAGGGCAGAGCCAGGCTAGCGTGCTCTTGATCTCTTAGTAAATGTGATATGAATCTATAGAGGAAGTAACAAAAGACAAAAAAAGACAAACATACTGTATAAACGGCTGTGGTCTTTGATTCAAAAGTCGAGCTCAGCATGATGTTTTTCCTATCTTAAATGTGACAGATCAATTATCTGTTTTGAAAAAGGTGTGGAGGGGCTGCAGGGAGAGAAGAAGTAACAACAGCAAACAGCTAAACACACCTTTGCTAGATGTTAGATGATTTTTATGAAATGTCTTCAGTTAATTCAGAAACTGTTACAAAACAAAGACAAACAAAAAGAGAAGGCTCTGTTCTCTAATGATCCTAACCGGTGATCTTTCACACACTGGGGTCAACAGATAGTGACCTTTGACCTCCAAACCCAGAATCCATCTATCCATCCATCCTCTCAGCAGTGCAGTCGGCAGGCTGACAGTGTAAATATCTCTGATTGTTGCCAACATATCTTCCTCACTACTGTAACAATGATAGAAAGTCAGGCTACAAAGACATAAAGATTGTGTTTACAATATCACACATACAAACACTCTGTCACATACACTCACCCTGTCATTTACTGTACACACACAATTACAAAATCACAGACCAAAATACTGCAAAGTATAACTAGAATAAATTGCTGGTCAGTGAAAGAGTTATTTTTAAGAGTACACACACTTGCGCAGCTAACACACACAGTCCTGTCTGGGGTGGAATAGTCCAGCTGTGGTCAAGGTTTTGAAGCGTGTGATGTCCTGGTCTGGTAATGTAGTGGAGCAGTCCAGTCTCTGGTAAGTCTTTCACCAGTCTGGTTCTGATGAGCATCCATTCTTGATGGAATCAGTAAAGTCTAGTTCAGGCTGTTCTGAAGCAGTTATTTATACTTTCCGGGATGAGGTCAGACCAGTTCTGCTGCTCCATCAGACCTCCAGCCTCCAGCCATGCTCCTCACCACTCTGAAGCAACAAAGAGCATGATGTCAGTCTCCTGTCTTTTATTGGCTCTCTAGACTCCTCTCTTCCCATTGATCCGTGGCCCAGTGAAGTGTCTCACCATTGGCCCTTGGTGGCCGTGCTTCTCCTCTGCTGGGACAGGCTGTAGATCTCCTGCAGCTGTTTCTTCTGGTCATCACTGAGTGGCGCTGTGAGTGACTGGTACCAGCCTACATCTGTACTCTGGACCCCTGCAACATATACACTGGGTGAGTGTGTAATATGTGCAAGTGTAGGACAGGAGGGATTTTTGATTTAGGTTGTGAAAGTCTTTGTAATTTGAGTGAGAGTGGGTCGCCTGTGAGACCGCCTAGTCTTACGGTGCGTGTCCACTACTGCGGAATGGAGCTCCTCCGACGCTCCACACCGCTCCACTCTGTTGTAGTGGACACGCACCGTTAGGCGGCAGCAATGCTAGAAAGCGTCATAGTAGTATTTTCGTACTTTTATAGTTCGGTCAATTTTACACTAAAAAACTGAATGAGGGAATTGTTATGACGATATGACTATTGTGAAGACAGCCAGGTGGTGAGATTTTAATGTAGGTTGCTGTAAAAACTTTGATTTGTTTGCTACGTGAGACCCTCGTCAGCCTCCATTGACAATTGCGGCAGATGTTGTCGATCTGCGTCTGATGAGTATTTTCTTAATTTCGTACCAGGGTCGATTCTACATCAAAAGGGAGAGCAGTGTTTTAAAGATATGGCGATTGCGAAGACAGCCAGTGGGTCAGCATATTTTTGTGATTTGTGTAAAACTTGGAATTTGAGTGAAACCGCGTCTTGTTTTGACGCCTCAGAGTCAGACTCAGCTCGCCCACTGGCAGTGTGTAGTAGACCAGTGTTTGGGTCGCGCGCGGGGGATGAAAATTGAGTTGGCAAATATGTTTTCATAATTATTTTGTCATAGGCAGTGCTCAAAGTGGGCCGGTACTCTCGGCACTTCTACATTTGACTCTTAGTTCAAGTTCAAGTCTTTTATTCAAGAAAAAAGCTTAAGCGTACCCGGCACTTTTGACCACGTACCGCTACTTCTCACATGTAGCCGGCTCGGTACTCTACCACTAACAGAGAAAGCCTCAGCGTCAGAGAGATTGGCAATGACCTTATCACTACGTGACTTAACTCAGATCTTGACGAATCACGTAAAGACAAGCAGTTGGTCCACCCTATCAGAAGTTCGCTTCTCCACGGACCTAAATAAATGTCAAGCTTATTTACGTTTTTGGGGGCATATTTTCAGTTAGCAGATGGTACTATTTGAATCGCGATTCCATCTGAGATAGCTACTGCTGGTAACGTTGTTAAAATAAGCTTCAAATGGGGTTCTTTATTAATGAATGAATGCAATATGAGTAGGCTAAATGCTTGAAAATATCACGAGAAGGGAAAAACTTAAAATTACGTATAAGTCATAGAGATTAGGTCAATTTTTACACCCGTTTGCCAAATGTATTCGTCTTGATTCAACTATCAGGCTGCTGATCACCATTACCTCTTGCAGGGGAAATGAGAAGACAACTATTTCATTTTAGTCTACTTCACTCTTAGTATTTTGAGTTGTAAATTAGCAGAAAAAATTATGCTTTTAAATCTATGTAATCTTTATAAATAATAAGTAAGCTATGCATTTTTTATATAAAATATACAGAAATACCAGTTGTAAAAATGTCATAAAAATACTGACCCCTCTGCAACCGACGCAAGCAAGCACACCCTGCAATTTCCCCAGAAATTGTACCCTCTCTAGTTGGGTGTGTTTGCCTTCGGCAAGGGCACAACCATTGTTATCTCATATATATATATTTATCACTATTCTGCCCTAAAAAAGCAAAAGACCGTAACTCGCCGAAGTGTAGAACGGAGAAAAACGACTTCAAAAGTTTTTGCGCTTTCAAAGTAGTTGTCCTGCCAAATGTATTTTAGGTAGGACACTGGAAATCTATCAGTTTGATGTTTTTAGTGATTACACATTATGTAAATTGGCCATTTTTGAAAATGTCGATCTTAAACTGCACTTTTGACCCCTATTTTGAAGTTACGGTAGTATACTATAGTGTATAGTAAGTGGTCATGCCAAGGCAAAATACAGTAACTTCCGTTTCTACGCTCACTTAGCGTCACTGTGTCCAATCCCGACGGTTTTTTAGCTAACATTCAGATAAAATGCCACTTCAAATATTGATAAAAATGTATTTGATAAAAATCTGATTTACTAATTTCTTGTTAAGCTTTAACTTCTTACCTAAATATTGTAAAATAAATTAGAGTTAGCTTATCCTTTACTAGAGCCAGTAAAAATAAGCTGGTGCCGGTAAATTAGCCATGCGCTACCCTTGTCCAAACCCGACCACACTTATCCTCGTAGTAAACACTCGCCGCTGCTGTTTTTCCGGGGATATTAACTTGACCCAGGGTCACCAAACTGACCATCAATGCTGTCAATATATCCGAGGACGTAGTTATGTCTTCCACAATAAGATATCACGCTTCAACATCTCCAAACTATGCGATTAAAATCTCAATTTGACCTGCTGGATGTTTTGTTGAACTCTTCTCATGTCAGTCCCTTGCCCCCCTCCCTTCCTCCCCTCGACTACAGATCACCTCACACATGATGGTGTATTTTGGCATTGGCTATACAAAGTAATGTTAAGCTAGCGTTCAAAAAAATACACTTGTATGCTGACACATAGTAGCAGAACGATGACAATACAGAAACACTTTTCAGAGTAAAGAGCGTTGCCCGAGCGTTGCCCGAGCGTCGCCCGAGCATCGCCCGAGCGTCGCCCGAGCGTCGCCCGAGTGGTCTTTCGGCTTTCTCTCATCAATGTAACTTTCCTAAATTATTTAGACATGTAAACGTCCATATATGTTCATGAAATTTGACACGTTGATTGTTTGGTATGCCTAAAATAATACTACTTACACTTTGCTAGCGATTGCAAAAGAAAATGGTGGCAAAAAGACTGGAATCTGGGTGTTGTCCAAACCCCATTCGGGTTTGGACAATAGTAGTTTACAGCGGTCGGGATTGGACACAGTGACACTAGTTGCTTATCACGATATAAACTGTATATTATAAGCCAATGTAACATACACGTGGTTACCTGTCAGAAGACTCACAAGACATGAGTGTTTTTGATTTAACTGACAGGGAAGGATACTTATAAACAACTCATCTTTGGGATGTTTTGTGTTGAACGCCAGCGAGTAAGCTAGGCTAATGCTAGATGTGTTTGCTGTTGCTAGGTTACGTATTAGTTAAAGTGAAACCGTAACTCCATTTGAACGTTTTTGAATGCCGCAAAGCAAAGGCAAAGAACCGTAACTGATGTTACGGCATTCTGCATTGGCTTTCTAAAGCCAAAGCAGGCTTTTGGAAGTTACGGTGAAGACAACAACCTATTTTCTCTGAAAAACTGACGAGTTAATTTAAGATATTTGGCCACATGATAAAGCAGACCTTAACTGTTCCGAAAATGAAAAAACATCAATAAGAGAGAGGGCAACAAAACCATCCCTGCTTGACGAATCCATTTAGTATTGTTTCATATTTTTTTCGCAAACGTTTAAGAAATACGCATCGGACTCAGTGTGCAAGGTGTCTGTGCGTGACAAATTTTAGGCTGACGAATACGAAAAAAACGCATACGAAAATCTCAGACTCAGTGTGCAATGGCCTTAAGGCTCAGTCAATATTTGGACTACATAGACAACGGCTGTGTAAAAATGTTTGTGTTGGTCTCGATTGAGTTGCTTGTATTGGGATTTACATTCCGTTGCACAGTTTAGGAGGTTACAACATTTTGGTGGCGAAAAGTGCCTTTAGTCGACGAAGGGTACTCTGTGCTAGTTAAGGAAAACCTGCCAGCGAGCAAGTTAGGTTCAAGATTCAGTTACCATGGACACTGACCCACAGTTTGCATTACCTCTCTTTCAGGAACGGAAAACCCAGAGTTTGCCTCATCTGAGATGGGGTCACTAAACCCACCATCTGGGGGGTATTCCAGGTAGCGGGTTTAACAAACTCTGAGATTAACCCTGAACTCTGAGTTGAGTTACTCTTACATGGGAGACTCCGAAAATTCGGTTCCAGAAAAGCTGATATGAATTTGTTAACTCAACTCGGAGTACGGCAACTCTGAGTTTAGCGCGTGCATGAATACTACCAAAAGCCAACATCTATGGAGCTCCGATACTAGGATTCACCATGGCAACCGACGACAAAAAACGTTGTCATACTTCAGCACACTTTAGATATAAGTTTCATTTTGTGCTCATGGTCAATCTGAGCACATATTCCGGAAAAAAACAACAGGACTGTAGCAGCGTAGCCTATAGCTACAATTGGCATGGGAGACAATTGCTGCCGAGTCAATGCATTTAACTACTATTTGAATGCAATAGCCAGTCCATACATTGAACATTTCACCCCACTGTCCGTTAATATTACAGGAGAAAAAGTGGTGGACTTAATAAAATAGCATGTTCAATGTTATATTACATATAAAAACATACTACGAACAGGTAATGCATATTTTGCTTATAGAGGGTTTTCACCGACGTCACGTTCTGGGTGGTAACCCGGATGCGCGGCCATATTGGAGGCACTCGGTGTAAACAACTGAACGGAGTACAATCAAAGAACGTATATTCTATACCCTTTGATACAACTGTAGCCATGTGTAAACGACCGAAATGGTCATCAAAACGATCCAAAGGCATATAGGGAAGGACTTGGACCACAAGAAAAGGGTCGATATTTTGAGAAATTAGGATTTATTGGCGGTGCAGATCCCTACCAGTTAGCTACCTCTACTTGGGTCCGTGACGATCCGGTGATTCTGCCTTCAGTTGGATATCCCGATATTGTTAACTACCTGGTTTTCTCGCCGAACCCCTACACATGCAGTAGTTTGATATGAATTATATTATGTCAATGTCAGCTTTACAGTAAAAAAAGCGTACAGTAAAAACAATAAAAGCAGTAATTGTTTTTACTATTAAAAATATTATCATTACAATAGAAAATGTGTTTTGAGCCGATGAAATAAACATTTCACAATACCTGACAAGAAATGTGCGGAACAAATCCGTATGTTGTCCAGATTTTTCCCTCGTAGATCTTGGATGAGCTTTGCCAACCACAAGCGCCTACTTTCCTCTGACAATCTCTGGCATTCCTTTCCCTGGTTTTTAATAACTTTTGGAAGTCGATAATATACCAAATGTTTTTCACGATCTGTCCTATTTGTACAACCTGAAACACGGCAATAATTCACAATTTTCCTTGACGACGTTCGGGATATACTTCAGTGCCAGTGCTTTGCTGTGATGCGGAGTGCCTCCAAGATAGCGACTTCCGGTCTGATGACGCGTTGGTGAAAACCCTCTATAGGCTACGCTTGTGATTGTTGCCTCGACGTCACCATGGTTTTAATCATATTCGACATGATACAAAGTTTAAATATCAATTGGTGCCTATTTCAACTTGTAGTAGCAGTTTCCCTCAACAGAATGCTTTTCATCAAAGGATGATGATTACGTAAAATGACGAAGAAACATTAATGACTGCTGCCGCAGAAATGGATGCAGAGAATTATGTATGGTAGCTACTGGTAGCTAGTTCTCTCTCCATGTACTTTTATTTACAGGCTTTTTTTGTAATTGTCAGTTACACTGACATTATGAGAATAATGAATATAAAAACGATTTGCACATTCTGACAATAGGGCATGCTGTACACAGTGAGATGTTCATTTAATGGCAGGTGAATTTTGCATGTGGAACAGTGAAATGTAGCTAATGTAATCTCATGTATACCCAGTTGCAAGTAAATTAGTTGTACAAACTGCACCTCGTGAAGAAAGTTCCAAAAACTGACCAAGAGATGGTGTAGGCCTACTTAAGGTAGAATAATAAAGGCTGATCTTGTAAGGCTATCAACCTGCCCCCACCTCTCAAATGGTAAAATATGGAGTTACTGGATGGAGTCTCAACTTGATGGCTCTCACATCTCATTGTGTAACTTACTGTAGCATTGCTAGTCATGTTGTTAAGTAAGGGTCAAGATTCTGGTGTGATTGTAGTTGTTCTTAAGGAATTGTGAAGCATTGTTCTGTGGATTATTGATCTCCTGAGACGTTCTCCTCAGCTCTAGCTTGTCCTACTCCTTCTTCCTCACTCTTGCTTTCTATCTCTGGTTTACAATAATCATGGTAGAGTAGGCCTAAGAGTTAACCTTGATATCATTCATTTGCAATATGCTAAAAATTATTTAACCTTAATTTGACCACTCTTGTTCTGATTTAACCCAAAAATCCAAATAGGCAAATAACTGTAATTCCATTGGTATTGGCATTATTTGGTTAATGTTAATAAACTGTTCAGTTTCCCATCTTCCTTCAAACCATAGGGGAATTAGTTTCGGTTGTTTGGCCAATATTGACCCCTACAATGTTGAAATAGATTTGCTGAAACACCATTTTCTAGATGGTACGCTTCATCATGTAAATTGTAGGAATCATATGAATCATGTAAATTGTAGGAACAATAGCCGATAGAAATAGGCTAGGTTACTCATTGTGATTTCTATTTGTAGGCAATGAAGAAGACCAAATACAATTTCAATTATTTGTATTTATTTCAGTGCCCAAAAGCATTTGGTCAATTCTGAGTGCATGTCCACGGCATGTAACATTAGCGACGAAGGCCCAAGGGCTGAGAATGTTGCTAAAATAAGTTACAGATTGTGACGGGAAACGGTAACGTTAACTTAGGTATTCATCAGGGAATTAAAGCACATCAAATCGCAATCTTAAAATCGTCTCCCAGCGTATAACTAAGCAAATTTTATTTTGTTTGAGATCGCTCGGCTGAACCAGGAAATGATATGCCGTGTCTGCCAAAGCTATCGGGCTCATAAAGTGGGAGGGGATCAGTAGAAACGCAGAGTTTGGCATGGAAAACCTGCTAGCGGGCAGGTTAGTAAGTGAGAGTAACTTAGAGTAAGTGACCATGGAAACTTACCAAAAGGTTTCGTTACCTCTCTTTCTGGAACGTGGAACTCGTAGTATGCCTCTTTTCAGGGTTAAACAACTCAAAGTTTTCACTAAACCCGCTACCTGGAATACCCCCCTGGAATAGCCTCTTGGTAGATTGTGTGTGTTTATGTAAAAATGTATGTTTTAATTACTTCTGAAGTTGGTGACCCTGCAGAAACCAGTTCACCATTTAGGATGGACGCCCCCTAGAGTTTTATCATGTGATCTTAGCTGCTAAGGGGGGATCCTGTGGAATGGAAGGATAACATTGACTGTTTTGAGACAATTGGTCTGAGGGTTACTGATGGTTAAACTCTGATTGTACTGAAAGAATGTATTGTTTGGAGTGAGCTGATGATAACAAGGGCCTTAAGACAGATGCATGTCTTTTCTATGAGCAGAAGTTCATTGTGGGAAAGGAATGTGACTGATGTTTACAATGATTGATTATTGCTTATAAAGACCAGATATAAAGAGCATATATAAGCCTATCGATAGACGGATCACAAAAGATCTTTGTTAAGTATTATCGGTGTTAACAAATAATTGGTTTTAATATGATATATTCCACCACAGTATGTGGTGATAGTGTGTGTCTGTATGATAGTGTGTTTTTATGATAGTGTATGTGTCTGTGTGTATATGGCAGTGTGTGTATGATAGTGTGTCCTCCAGGTGACTCACTAAGCAGTGCTGCAGTGAAGAACTGGTACTCATCCTCTCCATTGTCGTAGTCCAGGGGCGTGCTGTACTCCTCTAGGGCCGTGCCCTCCAGACCTGCTTCATCCCAGTAGTCCTCCTCATCCTCCTCTTCTTCCTCCTCCTGACCCGCCGGCCTGCTGGCCTGCTGATGCATGGCCGTGCGTTTCTCATTCACCTCGTCCTCATCACTGGGAATCTCCTCTGTTGACGGAAACAACCCTCTGTTTTTGCATGAAAGCTGTCAAATGCAGACCAGGGTGGTGTTGTTACAGGAAACATAGTTGGCCATGATGTCGCCCTGTTTGTTATACAGCTGTTTCTCTGTTTTTGTTAGCTAGCTAGGCTAGATAGCTTCCGGGAGATAGCTGGCTTGCTAGAACTGCAGATTAGCTCCTGCAGAACGAAAACACCATAGGCACAGGTCAGGTTGATAAAGGTCTTATTAGCTTAATATGTTTTCCTACGATATCATCACCCTGAACACATACTTACTGAACAGTAGGACCATTTAAGCTAAGCGTTGTCTGGGTTATCTGGGACAGAGTTGCCCCCCCCTCCCCTCACCATTCTGGTCCTCCTCTGCTCCCCCAGCCCTGGCTAGCAGGTCTGGCTTGTGGAGGAGGCGGGAAGCATAGAGATGATTGAGCCCCAGGAAGAGGAGCAGGACGGAGGGTACAATCTGGGCAGCTACCCCCTCAACCACCGCTGGCCGGCTTGGGAGCTCCATCAACAAGCTTAACCCAATGATGCACATCTTACGGTCGTGCAGCCTGGGAGATGGGGTGCGGGTGAGAGAAAGAAAAGAGGATAGAGAGAGAGGGGGAATAGTTGAGCGGAAAGAAGGGAATTAAATAGTGAAATGTGAATCAAAGAAAATGCTTAGCATTTGATTTAAGACCAAAAGCAATACTGTTGTAAGACACACTGTGCAGAACTTATGTATATCACTATAGTGAGGTTCAGGGAAAGCAGCTCTCTCTCTCCTGCCCTCACCCCAGGAAGAACTCTGTGTCATTCATCCACTGGTTGACAAAGTGTGCCGTGATTGGCTGGGGGTTGTGGGGGAAGTGCATATTGTCGAGGGTGTGCATGAGGAGGGCGGGGTTGTAGTAGAGGGCTGCGATGGCCACCTGAAGACACATGGTCCTAAGCTCACTGGACTTGACCCCCCGTGTCAGCCGCTCCAAAACCACCTCCACAAACAGTGGGATGACCTGGAGGGAGAGGGAGGGGAGAATGGAAGAACAAGAGAAGGGGAGGGAAAGAGGGAAGAAAGTAGAGAAATAAAGGGAAGGGATACAGTGTTTCCCCTAGGATCTCCCCCCCCCCCCCCCCCCCCCGGCCAAAATTAAAGTGCTAACCCTATATTTCGGAGCAGCTTAATGTAATAGTCTAATAGCTAATGTAATATTGCACATATTTTTGTCCTATTTCCCCTAAAGAAATACAATTTGCATACTTAAAGACACCTTACAGTATGTTCTAAATGGCATAAATGCTGCCAATTAATAATTGACGTAACAATTTATTAAATATTATAAAGAAGTTCAAGGTCCATTGAACTGGAGGAAAATGGACCCCAGATTAAACAGAAGGATAGTGTGAATAGTAGGAGAAAAACCAAAGACAATTTATTGTAAATGCAGTGGCCTAGCCTATAGATTAAGGTAGGCCACTCGGAAGCTTGTACACTGTCTGCTTAATTTGATCTTGATAGGCTAAGCATTCTGTAGCAAATAATAACAATATATCCACTATTTTTTCATTAAAACTAGGCTACTTAAGCATAATAATGCACCTAAAATACAAACGTGAGCAAGGGCAGCAATCGCTATCGAATCAACAGACGTGCAATTTCGCTAGCAGGGGAAGAATACAAACAACGAAAATCACCAGTTAACTTATTTTAAATTTGCAAGAACTATAGACTAATACAATAACAGGCTTAAATGAACTGACAACATAAGTTATACAACTTACAGTTCTCAAGGACGCACACGCGCAATCTCAACTGCGCTGTGAAGCGCGTCTGTGCTATTCTCCAACATGCGCTCTAACAATCACGGTTGATAGACGGCCCAAATTTTTTTACAGCTCTAATTCTGATACCGTGGCGGCAGAAATTTAACCGTGGCGAGCCGCCACGGAAAAATCAACATAGGGGAAACACTGGGATAAATAGTTTACATATTATTTAATTTATTTGAGTAAGAGGCAGACCTTGGACACAATTAATATAAGTTTTTTCAGTGAGCGTTTCCTTGAGTGTGTCTGTAATTCAGGTGAGTGTGGTTCCATTGTGCCAGGCAATATCAATCAAGCTCTGGTATGGATTTAGTGAAAATCCTACTTTTAGAAATGAGGGGACCGAGCTAGTGAAATCATGCAAAAAACATGTTTAACATCTCCAGAATAGGATTCAGAGGATATATACCGTCTTTGAATGCATCAAAGATTTACTGAGATACAGATATGCACACATTTGTTGGTACCCTTATAGCTCATTGAAATAATGCTTAATTCCTCCAGAAAGCAATGACATTAAAAGCTAGTGCATCATGTACTCCATACTCACATGCCATTGGTATGTCATAGAATAAAGTTAAGAAGCTGTGAAAGTAGATGAATTATTGCTCATTCTACATTCAGATTTTTCAAACAATTTTTTTTCTTTAATTAGTCTCAAACTTCTCCAATCTTGTAAGGTAATTAATCTTATTTAAATGGTGAAAAGTAGTCACTGTGCCGTTTGATATGATTGTGTGCACCACAGTGAACATGGACCACAGAAAGCAAACAAGTTGTCTGAGGAGATCAGAAAGAAAATAGACAGGGCTTGAAATTGCGACAATTTTGGTTCCATTTTGGTCCCAAAATTGTATCTGTGTAACCTCAAAATATATTTGTGAGCATTTGTGCGAGTGAAATAATCGTTATAGTGCAACCTGTTTCTTTACAAAATGCTCGATAATTAACCTACTGTCTAATGTGCCTGCTCTACCCAACATTACATAACCAATTAAACTTCCTCTTTACATTCTTAACTTTAATGCAGATTTTAAATTGGATAAAATCCTCTTTACATTCTTAACTTTAATGCAGATTTTAAATTGGATAAAATTTGCTGTCAATAACTCATTGTCACTGCGCTCCGTTGTCAAGTGACAGGGAGCTGAAAAGACGATATGAACATTTTGGGTTGGGTGCTACTACATTTTTGCTGGTGCTCCTAACTTTCATGACCACCAAGAAAAAAGAAAAAAAAATCAAGCCCTGATAGACAAGCATGGTAAAGGTAAAGGCTACAGACCATCCTCAACAATCTTAATGTTCTTGTGAAAACAGTTGCAAATATTATAAAGAAGTTCAAGGTCCATGGAACTGTAGCTAACCTCCCTGTATATGGCTGCCAGAGGAAAATGGACCCCAGATTAAACAGAAGGATAGTGTGAATAGTAGGAGAAAAACCAAAGACAACTGCCAAAGAGAAACCAGATGAACTCCAAAGTGAAGGTACTTCAGTTTCTGATCGCACCAACTGTTGCTTTTTGAGCGTAAGTGGCCTCCATGGAAAAAGACCCAGGAGGACTTCAATTTTGAAAGGAAAACATACAAAAGCAATACTGGAATTCGCTAAAATGCATGTTGACAAGCCACAATTCTTCTGGGAGAATGTCCTTAGGATAGATGAGTCAAAACTGGGGCTTTTTTGCAGCTCGATGTTCACAGACAAAAAAATATATATTATAAGAAAAGAACACCATACCTTGCCTCAGTATTCCCCAGGAGGAAATGGAAAGCTTTGCTGGGACTTCTGGAATACCCTACTTAGCCTGCTGCCACTGCGACCTGACCCCGGATAATGCAGATGATGTGAATTTATTCAGTGTTGTGGGGTAGTCAGGAAAAGTGCCTTTGGAATGGCAGACCTGGATGGTGGCTCCCATCTTCAAAAAGGGGGACCGAAGGGTGTGCTCCAATTTTTGGGGTATCACATGGCTCATCCTACTCTGAAAAGTTTATTCCAGAAAGAAGGGTTCCAACCGATTGTGGAACTGCGGATTCAGTAGGAACAATGTGGAATCCATCTTTGCCATGGAACAGTGGACCAGTTCTTTACCCTTGCTGAATTGTTAAGGGAGTTTGGACCGTCCAGTCTACATGTGTTTTGTGGACTTGGAGAAGGTTTTCCAACATGTTCTCTGGGGAACCCTGTGGGGGGCACTGTGGGAGTATGGGGTACCAGGGCCAATACTACGAGCCACCTGGTCCCTGTATGACCAAAGTGAGAGCTGTGTACACATTCTCTGCACAACCTCAAACACGTTTCCGGTGGGTATTGGACATCACTAAGGTTGCCCTTTGTCCTCAGGTCCTGGGGCCCGTTTTTCGTACATCGCTAACTCAGTTAGCTGGATTTGATTGTTGACGATATGTCATTATCTTGGATTGTGCGGTTCTTCGCTCATCCTGGACTTGCTGTCATAGCAACAGGTCCGTAAGCTTAAACCTGCTCGGGAGCAGGTTTATTTTATGTAAACACGATTAGATTGACGCTTTATAAGCAGAGGTGCTACAGGAAGTCTGTCACAGCCATGCCTTTCCCGTTTTTACTACAGTTGCGGAAGGTGCAAGAATAATTCGCAGAATTTAACATGAAATCGAATTAATTGCTCAATGCGTGATAGATAGATCCTTAAGCGCAATATGCTACTATAGGCCAATTTTTGAGAGATAGTCATTTAGTTTTTTTTGTGAGGGTGTCATTTACATATACATTTGTTGAAAAATATTATGACATTAAAGATGATAAACAAAGTATTTAAAAAAAACTTAGGCCTAGCTTACTGTAATAAGCAATAATACATCTAACTTGGTCACTACTCTTTATTTAATTTGGTCTGCTACTTTTTGCCAGCCCTCTGTTGGATTTTGCAGAATTTGAGGTGTTCCCTGACCTTCTGATTAAATCTTCAAATTCGGAGTAACCTTTAAGCAAGCTGTTGCTCTGTTGGCTCTGTTGCAGAAAAAAAGGGGCGCTCTTTTTGGCCAAGGTAAGCAGCCATAGACTTAGCAGCCAATAGCAGCGTTGCTGATCAAGGGTTCTACTATAAATATATACCCCATTTTAGACCAACGCATAACCCTCCCTTAACCCTGCCGTCCTCCAGAACTACAGACCGGTATCACTGTTACCCTTCTTTTGTAAAACAATTGAACGTGCTGCATCTAATCAACTGTCTAACTTTCTCTCTCAGAACAACCTGCTTGACCCCAACCAATCGGGCTTCAAGATCGGCCACTCCACAGACACACAGTCCTTTCAGTCACCACTGCCCTCCAGTCTGCCAGAGCGGCTTCGAGGTCATCCATCATCATTCTGCTGGACCTTTCTGCAGCGTTTGATACGGTTAACCACCAGATCCTGCTCTACAGATTTTCTGAGATGGGCATCACTGGCATTGCACTCCAGTGGATCTCATCCTACCTGTCGGGAAGATCCTACCAGGTCTCCTGGGGAGGCAAACTGTCAGACCCTCGCCAGCTCTCCACTGGTGTCCCACAGGGCTCCGTCCTTGGACCCCTCCTCTTCTCTCTGTACACCACCTCACTTGGACCAATCATCACCTCCCATGGCTTCTCCTACCACTGCTAAGCTGACGACACACAGCTGTACCTGTCGTTCCCCCCGACCAATCCGGGGATCTCAGCTAGAATTGAGGCCTGCCTCGCAGACATCTCCGCCTGGATGACCGAGCACCACCTCCACCTGAACTTCGCCAAAACAGAACTTCTCATCATCCCGGCCAAACCCTCCATCTCCCACGACCTCTCAATCACCCTGGGATCTGCGACAGTGACCCCTTCATCCTCTGCCAGGAACCTTGGGGTTACCATGGCTGACGAGCTCTCCCTCACGGCCCACATTGCTGCGGTCTCCCGGGCGTGTAAATTCACCCTCTACAACATCCGGAAGATCAGGAGATACCTGTCTGAGCACTCCACCCAGCTGCTTGTCCAAGCACTTGTCCTCTCCAAGTTGGACTACTGCAACTCGCTGCTCGCCGGTCTCCCAGCATGCGCAACCCGTCCTCTTCAGAGGATTCAGAACGCAGCGGCCTGCCTGGTCTACAATCTACCCAGACGCTCCCACGTTACCTCGCTCCTCATCTCCCTCCACTGGCTACCCATCACGGCCCGCATCAGATTCAAGACCCTGGTACTGACTTTCCGAGCAGTGAATGGGACTGCACCCGACTACCTCAAGTCTCTCCTGCAGCCTTACACCCCCACCCGCCACCTACGGTCTTCCTCAGACAACCGCCTGGTGGTCCCACCGCTCAAGACTGCCCGGTCCCAACACAAGCTCTTCTCCTGCCTGGCCCCCCATTGGTGGAATCAACTCCCCACCTCCATCAGAGACACAGACTGTCTTTCCACCTTCAAGAGAAGGCTCAAGATGCACTTGTTCCGGGAGTACAAGAGTACTTAGGAATGGTTTGCTGAACCCAATGCTAGTTTCCTCAAGGATCACAATGACTCTTGCTTAGAGACTTGTTGCTCTTGTTGGTTAGTGGTAACTGATTTAAATTGTTGTATTCGCTGCGAAATATTCTATTTTAGTTCATCTTATTGCCTCGGCGAGCACACACCATTGTTATCTCACATATATATTATTATTATTGTTTATTTTCGCGCCCCTAAGGCTCAGTCAATATTTGGACTACATAGACAACGTCGATGTCAAAAGGTTCGTCTTGGTCGCGATTGCGTTGGTTCTATTGGGATTTATGTTCCGTTGCACGGTTGAGGTTTTAATTAAGTTTTTGTGGCAAAAGTGAAGCTAACGGTGGCTAACTTGCTAGCCACAGTCACTGACGCTACTGACGTCACTAACGGCACGAAATATCGCGTGACTACCTCTAGCAGAACATTAGCAGAGAATGTATAATAAACATTAAACAGGCTCTGACATTAGTTTAGCAGCTCGTTAACTTCTGGGAGATGGCTAGGCTAACTGCTTTACTGCAAGGGAGGAGCAGAAACGCCACAAGCAAATAGGCCAGGGTGATAACTATTTACTCATTTTACTTTGAGATACTTTTACTTTGTGATATGAAACACAATTGTGAAGTGTAATGTACAATATAAGCTGATATAAGGAAGTAGTTACGTCTACTTTCGGAAACAGTAGTCTACTATTTCACTGAATCATTAGCATCATGACATTAGCCTCTTGCCCGGGCAACACATACTACAGCGGTCTATGATGCATCTGTTTTCAATCGTTAAAATAAACATTCTTCTCCAATACATTTTCGTTGTAGGATTTATTATTACATTATATTACAAGTAAACGATTTTTGGGTGAAACTATCATTACCTGTGGTTTCAAACTAGTGTAGCTCACTGCAACACTGTACAGTAGCCTAGTAGGCTACTTACAAAACAGCGTTAGCGGCTAGATAAAGACTACTAACAGAACAGTGCTAGCGGCTAGGTAGCCTAGTAGGCTACTGTAGCTAACAAAAACATCTCCACAGCTGTTTACAGTACTGTAGGAAGTCAAACGGCGGCACATGTTTTTGGTGAAACTATCTAACTAGTGACTACTAACCTGAACTCCATTGCCACAGCCTAAACTTTGTCAATCTGTTCATGAAAATAATAGCGAGGTGAAGTTAGTTTCATATTCGACATTCGACATTCGTCTCACATTCGGAAGACGCTACTTTGCAGCGCCGAGTTAGGGACCGGGTGAAAATTACCCATACAATTTTGAAAAATGATGACATTTATAATATTTGTATGACTATAAAACCTCAAACAAACAGCAGAGCATTCAAACAATGTCTGGCCTACTTCCAAACCCTTTACTTTTTCAATAAAACATTTAAAAAAATTATAGAAAATCGCTAATCTCTGAAAATAGCATGAAATCATTGATAATCTCAATAACTTTTTCAAACTTGTTTAAAAAAATCTCGAATATACACCAGATTATTCTAATAGTGTCTGGCCTACTTCCACACCCTTTATTTTTTCAATAAAACATTTAAAAAAATGATAGAAAATCGCTAATCTCTGAAAATAGCATGAAATCATTTATAATCTCAATAACTTTTTCAAACTTGGGTCAAAAAATCTCGAATATACACCAGATTATTCTAATAGTGTCTGGCCTACTTCCACACCCTTTACTTTTTCAATAAAACATTAAAAAAAATGATAGAAAATCGCTAATCTCTGAACATAGCATGAAATCATTGATAATCTCAATAACTTTTTCAAACTTGGGTCAAAAAATCTCGAATATACACCAGATTATTCTAATAGTGTCTGGCCTACTTCCACACCCTTTACTTTTTCAATAAAACATTTAAAAAAATGATAGAAAATCGCTAATCTCTGAAAATAGCATGAAATCCTTGCTAATCTCAATATCTTTTCCAAACTTGGGTCACAAAATCTCAAATACACACCAGATTATTTTAATAGTGTCTGGCCTACTTCCACACCCTTTACTTTTTCAATAAAACATTTTAAAAAATGATAGAAAATCGCTAATCTCTGAAAATAGCATGAAATCCTTGCTAATCTCAATATCTTTTCCAAACTTGGGTCAAAAAATCTCAAATACACACCAGATTATTCTAATAGTGTCTGGCCTACTTCCACACCCTTTACTTTTTCAATAAAACATTTAAAAAAATGTTAAAAAATCGCTAATCTCTGAAAATAGCATGAAATCATTGATAATCTCAATAACCTTTTCAAACTTGGGTCAAAAAATCTCGTATACACCAGATTATTCTAATAGTGTCTGGCCTACTTCCACACCCTTTACTTTTTCAATAAAACATTTAAAAAAATGATACAAAATCGCTAATCTCTGAAAATAGCATGAAATCCTTGCTAATCTCAATATCTTTTCCAAACTTGGGTCAAAAAATCTCAAATACACACCAGATATAATAAAGTCTGGCCTACTTCCACACCCTTTACTTTTTCAATAAAACATTTAAAAAAATGATAGAAAATCGCTAATCTCTGAAAATAGCATGAAATCCTTGCTAATCTCAATATCTTTTCCAGACTTGGGTCAAAAAATCTCAAATATACACCATATTATTCTAATAGTGTCTTGCCTACTTCCATATCTTTTACTTTTACAATAATGTTTTTTAAAAAATTATAGTAAATCGCTAATCTCTGAAAATAGCATGAAATCATTGATAATCTCAATATCTTTTCCAAACTTGGGTCATAAAATCTCAAATACACACCAGATTATTCTAATAGTGTCTGGCCTACTTCCACACCCTTTACTTTTTCAATAAAACATTTAAAAAAATGATAGAAAATCGCTAATCTCTGAAAATAGCATGAAATCCTTGCTAATCTCAATATATTTTCCAAATTTGGGTCAAAAAATCTCAAATACACACCAGATTATTCTAATAGTGTCTGGCCTACTTCCACACCCTTTACTTTTTCAATAATGTTTTAAAAAAAATGATAGAAAATCGCTAATCTCTGAAAATAGCATGAAATCGTTGATAATCTCAATATCTTTTCCAGACTTGGGTCAAAAAATCTCTAATATACACCAGATTATTCTAATAGTGTCTGTCCTACTTCCACACCCTTTACTTTTTCAATAAAACATTTAAAAAAATGATAGAAAATAAATCGCTAATCTCTGAAAATAGCATGAAATCTTCACTAATCTCAATCAAAAACTTTTATGGAACCCCATATATATTATGATTACAGCCTTTGCTTATTTTCATTGTCTGTTTCTTTTTTATCTTAAGCGTGCATTTAAACACAGTGGCACAAGTTGTGGCAATGAGTTTTGCCAAACAAAGAACCAGATCTCTGACAATAAATGAAATAAATGAATAAATCTCAGCTCTGAAAGCCGGAGGACCATCTTTTATAGGGCACAAGAATGTAAACATAGATTGTGACAGTCAGACAGTATTGACATTACGACAGTCTCAGAGAAAGAGATTCACTGCTCCGAACACCATGACAACTCTCAGACTAGAGAGTTCATATGGAGCTCTAATTGTAGTCATGACAAGGAACGTTTAGCCAGTACTTTCTCCTGACCCCGAACATCTATTAATCCTGACACATAGACACAATCTACTCTTATTAATAGCAAGTTTACATGAGAACTTACTAACTAGTATCCAATGACTAGTTCTATTGATAAGTGAATAATGTAAGCACATAGGAAATCCCAATTTCTTCATAACTCTTCTTTCATTGGCTCCCTTGCATAGACCTTGCGCGCGTGTGTGTGAGTGTTTGCGTCATCAACCCTAGTTGACCATATAGGTGTCAAGCAAATGGTCACCAGAGTTTGCGTCTCCATCTATTCCAGGTTTGGGAGTAGGCCTCTCTTTCCACACAAGGAATGCTGAACACAGTATCATTTTATACAGACTAAAAAAAGATACATCTTCAATTTTTATGACAGGCAGACACTCAAAGTGATGGGGTGTGTCAAGGGGTTACATCAGAGTAATCTTACACATACCATCTCTCTAATTCGCGCTCTCTGTCTGTCTGTCTGTCTGTCTGTCTGTCTGTCTCTCTCTCTCTCTCTCTCTCTCTCTCTCTGTCAGGTCAGTATCGACTGGATTCAAAATATTCCTTATATATAAAGTGTTTTACCTAAGACTTGACAGCTGAGACTGTCAATTGATCCGTTGTGGTGGATTGTGATCCTGTCTTCCTGTATGACATGATGACTCGTCTTCTATAAAATTTCAGAGGGATTTCATGCTATTTTCAGAGTTTAGCGATTTTCTATCATTTTTAAAACACATTATTGAAAAAGTAAAGGGTGTGGAAGTATGCCAGACACTATTAGAATAATCTGGTGTGTATTTGAGATTTTTCTCAACAAGTCTGGAAAATGTATTGAGATTTGCAAGGATTTCATGCTATTTTCAGAGATTAGCGATTTTATATCATTTTTTAAAACACATTATTGAAAAGGTAAAGGGTGTGGAAGTAGGCCAGACACTATTAGAATAAACAGGTGTATATTAGAGATTTTTTTTAAACAAGTTTGAAAAAGTTATTGAGATTATCAATGATTTCATGCTATTTTCAGAGATTAGCGATTTTCTATCATTTTTTTAAAAACATTATTGAAAAAGTAAAGGGTGTGGAAGTAGGCCAGACACTATTAGAATAATCTGGTGTATATTCGAGATTTTTTGACCCAAGTTTGAAAAAGTTATTGAGATTATTAATGATTTCATGCTATTTTCAGAGATTAGCGATTTTCTATCATTTTTTTAAATGTTTTATTGAAAAAGTAAAGGGTGTGGAAGTAGGCCAGACACTATTAGAATAATCTGGTGTGTATTTGAGATTTTATGACCCAAGTTTGGAAAAGATATTGAGATTATCAATGATTTCATGCTATTTTCAGAGATTAGCGATTTTCTATCATTTTTTAAAATGTTTTATTGAAAAAGTAAAGGGTGTGGAAGTAGGCCAGACACTATTAGAATAATCTGGTGTGTATTTGAGATTTTTTGACCCAAGTTTGGAAAAGATATTGAGATTAGCAAGGATTTCATGCTATTTTCAGAGATTAGCGATTTTCTATCATTTTTTTAAATGTTTTATTGAAAAAGTAAAGGGTGTGGAAGTAGGCCAGACACTATTAGAATAATCTGGTGTATATTCGAGATTTTTTGACCCAAGTTTGAAAAAGTTATTGAGATTATCAATGATTTCATGCTATTTTCAGAGATTAGCGATTTTCTATCATTTTTTTAAATGTTTTATTGAAAAGGTAAAGGGTGTGGAAGTAGGCCAGACACTATTAGAATAATATGGTGTATATTCGAGATTTTTTGACCCAAGTTTGAAAAAGTTATTGAGATTATCAATGATTTCATGCTATTTTCAGAGATGAGCGATTTTCTATAATTTTTTTAAATGTTTTATTGAAAAAGTAAAGGGTGTGGAAGTAGGCCAGACACTATTAGAATAATCTGGTGTGTATTTGAGATTTTTTGACCCAAGTTTGGAAAAGATATTGAGATTAGCAAGGATTTCATGCTATTTTCAGAGATTAGCGATTTTCTATCATTTTTAAAAATGTTTTATTGAAAAAGTAAAGGGTGTGGAAGTAGGCCAGACACTATTAGAATAATCTGGTGTATATTCAAGATTTTTTGACCCAAGTTTGAAAAGGTTATTGAGATTATCAATGATGTCATGCTATTTTCAGAGATTAGCGATTTTCTATCATTTTTTAAAATGTTTTATTGAAAAAGTAAAGGGTGTGGAAGTAGGCCAGACACTATTAGAATAATCTGGTGTGTATTTGAGATTTTTTGACCCAAGTTTGGAAAAGATAATGAGATTATCAATGATTTCATGCTATTTTCAGAGATTAGCGATTTTCTATCATTTTTTTAAATGTTTTATTGAAAAAGTAAAGGGTGTGGAAGTAGGCCAGACACTATTAGAATAATCTGGTGTATATTCGAGATTTTTTGACCCAAGTTTGAAAAAGTTATTGAGATTATCAATGATTTCATGCTATTTTCAGAGATTAGCGATTTTCTATAATTTTTTTAAATGTTTTATTAAAAAAGTAAAGGGTTTGGAAGTAGGCCAGACATTGTTGGAATGCTCTGCTGTTTGTTTGAGGTTTTATAGTCATACAAATATTATAAATGTCATCATTTTTCAAAATTGTATGGGTAATTTTCACCCGGTCCCTAACTCGGCGCTGCAAAGTAGCGTCTTCCGAATGTGAGACGAATGTCGAATGTCGAATATGAAACTAACTTCACCTCGGTGAAAATAATTCATTTCAGCCTAGACCGTACAATGGAAGTAACGTTAAATCGAATTCAACCAACGCAATCGCGACCAAGACAGTCTAGTAGTAGTTGTAGCCTACAATCTACCGGGGCAGCTTCTCCACACAGCAGGGCTATATCGCATTTTGCCTCGTTACTGACAATGATCGCTACCGCTGACATTCTTATGAATGAGTGATTTTCCCCTAAATAAATGTCAAGCTTATTTACGTTGTTTGGGGCATATTTTCAGTTAGCAGATGATACTAATTGAATCGCGATTCCATCTGAGATAGCTAGCTACTGCTGGTAACGTTGTTGTTAAACTAAATTTTAAAAGGGGTTCTTTATTAATGAATTAATGCAATATGAGTAGGCTAAATGCCTGAAAATATCACGAGAATGGAAAAACTTACAATGACGTTTAAGTCATAGAGATTAGGTCAATTTTTACACCGGTCTGCCAAATGTATTCGTTTTGATTCAACTAAGAGGTTGCTGATCACAATTCCCTCTTGCAGGGGAAATGAGAAGACAACTATTTAATTCTACTCTTCACTCTTAGTATTTTGAGTTTTAAATGAGCAGAAAAAATATGCTTTTAAATCTATGTAATCTTTATAAATAATAAGTAGGCTATGCATTTTAATATAAAATATACAGAAATGTAATTTAAATACGGACCCCTGCAACCAACACAAGTAAGCAAGCACACCCTACAATTTCCCCAGAAATTGTACCATCTCTAGTTTTTATTTTATTTTACTGTTGCTTGCTTTAGACTTGAATTTAGAGATTCATGTTGTTTAATTGTAACTTGCTTAACTACATGCTCTTATGGTTCTTCCCTTTGGCACTTATTTTTGGGTTGTTCACAATGTGTGCTTCTTGTTTTGGCTACCCACAATGCTTTGGGGCTATCTTGTTGTTATTATCAGTGACCTATGCACTTTGTAAAGCTCTCTGTTGGAAGTCGCTTTGGATAAAAGCGTCTGCTAAATAAATAAATGTAAATGTAAATAACTCAATCCAGCTATACTAATTATAAACAACATGGGTGTTCGAAGAACTGAATTAGCCAGATCATGATAAGCAAGATGATGTAATCTCGGATGCAATAAGCGATGTACGGAGAAAGGGCCCCTGTTCGTGATATTGCGCAGAAACACAGAAGTTTCTGATGAGTGAACATCTTGACTGCCATCTTACTAGTGAGGTTAATCAGACTTTTCATTATTGTGTTAGCTAGACTAGTCCCACAGGCAGAGCTTTAAAAGTTTAGCGACTAGATTGATCTATGCCAGGGGTAGGCAACCAGGTAGGAGTCAGGTGGCTGAGTGGGTAGAGCATCGGGCTAGTAATCTGAAGGTTGCCAGTTCGATTCCCGGCCGGTGCACATGACGTTGTGTCCTTGGGCAAGGCACTTCACCCTACTTGCCTCGGGAAGAATGTCCCTGTACTTGCTGTAAGTCGCTCTGGATAAGAGCGTCTGCTAAATGACTAAATGTAAATGTAAACCATGGTCCTCGAGGGCTGCGGTCCTGCATGTTTTAGATGTTTCCCTGCACCGGATTCAAATGAATGGTCATTACCCAGCTTCCACAGACAACCCATTCATTTGAATCAGGTGTGCTGGAGCGCGACAGCGGCCCTCGAGGACCAGGGTTGCCTACCCCTGGTCTATGGTAACTAGCTAGAGATTGAGTTTCTGGGTAGTCACCGCGCTTTGTTTTCATCATAATTAGCTAGAGCCATCGTCAGCTGCGCCTTAGCATATTTGAGGCAGCTAGCACTGCAGTGGCAGCCTATCTGTGCCAAATATGGTGATGATTGGACAATATGTGAGGATTTTATTTTTTATTGAAAATGGTTAACACGGCTATCACAAGATAGGATGTGCCAAAGAAATGACTTTATTAAGGCAAACACATCAACAGTTATTAGCCAAAACAATTCTTTTCTTCCTGCAGCAACAAATGTGTCTCCCCCTGCCCAGTGATCGTGACACAAAATGTGTTGTACATCCTCAGAACAGGGTTCCGAGTTGACAAACTAAGTTTGGTGCAAATTTCTCAATAAGTTACTGCAGAAATTATGTGGTTTGGCGGCTCAATTGCAAAATTCGATAGCTTGTACGGGACAAATGGTCTCTAATAATAATACAATTTGATAAAAACCATATATATAGGTGAAAATCCAATTTGGCGGAAATTGACAGCATTTAGTTTGTTGAACTCAGCTTAATCCAGGAAATATGGTACCTCATTTTTGAAAATCGGGCATACAATTCAAAAGCTATGTATAAACAAATCTATAGCTTTGACTAATTGGTGGAGTGCTCAAGGTGAAGATATGAAACCTGTTGAAAAGGATCAGGGGAAGGTCCCCAATGCGTGTTTTAAAGTTCCACAACCTTTTAGCTTACGGTTCTAGGGGCTGTCATAGACTCCAATGGGAGAGGATGAAGATGCATAACAATAATAATAATAATAATAAGGTTGAAACCCAATGGGCTGCCTATGTGTACGTTTTAAAAACATTTTAGGGAACCTGAACGAACAAAGCTGCGTTAGGTAAAGTCACTCATCCATTTCTTTGCACAAGTAAGCAAAGCGAGTGCTTTGTTGCTGGCTTACTGTTAATATGGAACCTTGAAGGCCCCTTGAAGGCAAGACACAAAGATGTGAGAACCTGGGGCCTCATGTATAAAGGATTGCGCAGCTATTCTATGTATAAAACCGGTCGTACACCAGGTCCTGCGCACCTTTCCTTTATAAATAACAATCAACGTGAAATTGACCGCACGTGAACGAGCCACTGACCCCGCCTTGCCACCTCCCATAAATGAATATGCAGATGGACTGAAAATGCACTCCTGAGGTCATTTTGTCTGAATTACCGTATTTCTTGAATAAACGCTGCCCTCAGATAAACGCCGCACCAAAAATGAACGTTAAACTCTGCTACGTTTATTAAAAGAAATACGGTGACTGTGAGATCGAGGTTCTGACAACTGAGTGTGGAGGCAAGAAAATGTGTCCTGTTTGGCGGCCTGTCATCAGGTATTAGCGACAAAAGAAAGTCGGCGGAGTGGAAAACTGTCACTATTTGCGCCCTTTCTTGTTTTTAACCTGTATCACTGAGATTTAGCTAAATGTAAAGTGCATTACAATTAAAATTATTATTATTATATGGCCATAAAAGCTGTGGGTTCAGTGAACCGGACCATGGCAGAAATTAAGAAGAAATGGTCCGATGTAAAACTTTAAATGAAGAAACGAGTGGTGGCGCATAGTAACAGCATGGCAGCCATAGGGTTAACGTGTCACGCATGTCCAGAGTGATTTTGTTGTTTGTTTGACACCCTCAAATTTAACAGAAGTGGTGGCGGATTAAACAGAAGGCTATACAGCATTTCCCGTTTTGGGTTTTGGCATTTTTATGGGATCATCCACATTAATGATAAACTTTAATTTTTATGTTTCTTGAATAGTCAACATCATAAACGTAGTAGTGGAAACTTTATTCTGTAATATTTGGTGAGTTTCGGCACTTTTCAGTTCGCATTTGCCACGTTACAGAGCCAGACAAGACTTTACGGACGGTCCGCACATTCTCACGTCTGCTCAAAAATTTCTGTGACGGCCCGCACATTCTCATGTCAAGTAAATCTTTATACATTTACATTTATTCATTTAGCAGACGCTTTTATCCAAAGCGACTTCCAAGAGAGAGCTTTACAAAGTGCATAGGTCACTGATAATAACAACAAGATAGCCCCACAGCATTGTGGGCAGTCAAAAACAAGTACATATTGTGAACAACCAAAAAATAGTGCTAAAGGGAAGAAACCATAAGAGCATGTAGTTAAACAAGTTAAAAATTACACAACATTAATCTCTAAGTGCAGGTGTACCTGTAGGAAAGCAATAAAATAGGATTAGCTAAAATAGAATACAACAGTTTAAATCAGCTACCACTAACCAACAAGAGCAACAGTCTAAGCAAGAGTCATTGTGATTCTTGAGGAAACTAGCGTTGGGTTCAGCAAACCATGTTATACATCACAAACTGTGCGTGAAAACCGGCGTACGCAAGCTTTTTGTGCGTACGCAACGTTTATGCATGAGAACCCTGGCGTTCTTGAATGTTTCATGTGTTCCGTCTCACCTGGTCGATGACTCGACCCCGACACTGGAGGATGATGACCTCCAGCAGCTTGGCGGCGTGGCACTCTGCATCCTCCCCCGCATCACTGCTTAGCACCTGACAGAGGTCAGAGGTCACATAGACATACTTGCACGCACATTACACACAGTCAGACACACACTCTCACAATACACAACGTAAATAAGAATTACACACAGACACACATTAAAAGAGACTGTCAGACACATGCATATATTTAAGAACACATCCTGTGTAGGAACTCACCTTTCTGCACATGGTGTAGATTACCTCTAGGTGTTTGGGGTTGGATAGGAGCATGTCAGTGTCCACGGTAACGTAGTTGTGCAAAAGAGGCATCATGTCTAAGAAGAAACAAACGCACAACCTTCAACATCATCATCAAACAGTTTCTTCCCTTCCACTGTTGGCCTCCTCAACAAGTCCATGAGTTCACACCGACTTTAATGACTTCATGTCTTAAAACAATTGCATTTGCACTACTCACAATTCGTGTAATATTAGTATTTTATATTTTATTTTATACTGTAAATTGGCAACTTATATTTTATTTTATGGCAACTTATATTTTACTTTATTGTATATTTTATTTTAAATTGTATTCCACTTAGTATTGCTAGTTTATGTATCCTTAATATAGTTAAGACCATATATCTAAATTTAAGATTCCTATATGTTTATTGTATGCACCTTCCTGCCAAAGCAAATTCCTTGTCTGTGCAAACTTTCATGGCAAATTAATCCCATTCTGATTCTGTTATTGTTAATGCCATCATTGTGGTGTTGATTGACATAACGTTGCTTAGCCATAACAATATTGTGGTTATCAGACATGATTTATTCATCTTCTTCTTTGCTCCAGAAGAACATGGCAACAATCTATAATGACGCCTTAACATGCCACGATATCACTAATATCGGCTAGGCGGTAAGGCTATAATTGCGTTTGTCATGCCATGAACATAATAACGTTCAATACAAAACTGTTAAATCTGCTTTAAAATTACAAAAATAAACTCTATAAACAACCGGCATGTATGTGTGCAACCATTTGTAAAACTGGCTACAGTAAGGCAGGCCAACTGTAGATTATCAAGCCCTTTCTCCTTGTTCTCATTCAGCTCAGGTAAATCAGCCATCGGCTAATGTTCCCTTTTGTGCTCGTGCCCTGTTCGTATCCACGAGCACATTCCCAGGCAACTTTCCTTGACGTAAGCAAATAAATGGGGTGCTAGTTTACCCATTTCGAATAGGTTTCAAATTTAGCAAACATTTGGAAAAATGATTCTATGAAAAAGCTAGTAGTATGAGTAGAATCAAACAAGATTTTTTGGATAGATAGATAAAAACGACCAGACGGGTCTTGTAGCAAAACGGAAATGCAATACCACCTTCATCCACCTACATCCACCTTGCCTCAAGCCGAGGGGCAAGGGGTCTGTTCGCAACATCACTAATGCCTAAACCTCACAGCCAATCCGAGGCAGAGTGGATAGAGGTTTACAGACCCATCTTACATCATCTAGTAGAAACAATTTTACTACAATACTATAAATGATGTATATTGGATGCGTGTTAAGCTTTACAGAAAGTGATGCTTTTGACTTATAGAAAATAAAGGAGTTCAACACAGGTAATCCCATTTGTTTAATTGTTTTTTTTATGATGTATGCTATACAAAAAAGGTCTTTATGGTCAAAAGAGCATGACATTGTTTAAAGAGCACAGATTCTAAATTGATCTAGCCTCTTAACTTAGCTCTTAAAGTGCACCAGATTTGTTTAACTTTAAAATGTAATACATTTCCTTTCGGGGAAGCATGCCCCTGGACACCCCTAGAGGGTCGGGGGTTCACTGTATCCTTCTCACCTTTTTACCCCTGACCTGTTTGCATGCCTGAATGTGACGAGACTGAATTTAAAAGTATAAAAAACACACCAGGGACACTGACAACATCGGCAACCTTGCATTATTATTTTAATGTAATCTTTAAATTCAGTCTTGTCACATTATGTAACTTTGTTCTGAACAGGACTGGGTGTGCAGCCAAACACGATAAGTTTCTCCTCCATCTTGAAATTGTAAAACCTAGAAAAGTTTTACCATGACCAACGGTTGCTACGTTACGAAACAAGAAACTAATCCAATTGGCCAACACTAGCGTTTAATGCTCCTCATTTACATAAAGTTGAGAAATGTCAACTCGCAATACTCCGCTCCGCCTGCAATGCCCTACGCAGGTGTCAACGCACGGTTTCATTGAAATTGTATAATTAAGGGTAATTCATTGGAAGCCGACGCCGTGCGCTGCCTGCTCCGCTGTAATGGACATGCACCGTAACGCCTGGGACACACTGGCTGCGAAGCGCTGCGATTAGCTGCGAAGTGCCGCTTTTATTCTCTCGGCGCCCATGTTATCAAATTGGACGCACCCGCGAGACGCGCCCTGAAGCGATCGTTTCGCAGCTGGACGTATTTTTTTGCGAGATGCTTGCAAAATCGGCTGCAGGATAAAATACACCATATTAGTTGATATATTTGAATAAAAAAACGTTTTATTAAGATTTTAATACATTAATTGTAGACTATGGTGAACATTTATTTATTATAAAGTTGTAGACTTTATAATTATTATTTTTATATTACCTTGGAGGCCAATGCACTTAACCAATATTCACCCTATATAAAACCTAACTACACAATGTTGGTAACGAACGGCCGTTCCAGCATGCCCGTAGTTGTTTTGTTTGTTTGAGAGAAACGAGTTGTCACGCGTTGCACACACGCGTGCAAACATAGCGTACCCAGAGAGAACCCCCAAGTCAATTTTGAACATCAGCGAGAAATTCAATGAGATGGACGACATCAAATTACATTTACATTACATTTATTCATTTAGCAGACGTAATATTATTAAGAAAGTACATCTACTTTCGGAAACAGTAGTCTAATATTTCACTGAAACATTAGCATCATGACATTAGCCTCTGTTGCCCGGGCAACACATACTACAGCGGTGTATGATGCATCTGTTTTCAATCGTTAAAATAAACATTCCTCACAAATACATTTTCGTTGTAGGATTTATTATGACATTAGATTACAAGTAAACGATGTGTTGGTGAAATTATCATTACCTGTGGTTTCAAACCAGTGTAGCTCACTGCAACGCTGTACTGTCTTGTAGCCTAGTCTAGTAGCTAAAAAAAACATCTCCACAGCTGTTAACAGTTCGTAAGATGTCAAACGGCGGCACATGTTCGGCACAAACCTTACTTCAATCAAAAGTCTTTCAATAGGTGAAACTATCTCACCAGTGACTATTAACCTGAACTCCATTGCCACAGCCTAAACTTTGTCAATCTGTTCATGAAAATTTCAGCCTAGACCGTACAACGGAAGTAACGTTAAATCGAATTCAACCAACGCAATCGCTACCAAGACAGTCTAATAGTAGTAGTAGCCTACAATTTACCGGGGCAGCTTCTCCACACAGCAGGGCTATATCGAATTTTGCCTTCTTACTGACAATGATCGCTACCACTGACATTTTTATGAATTAGTGATTTTCCCCTAAATAAATGTAAAGCGTTATTAGGGGCATATTTTCAGTTAGAAGATGGTACTATTTGAATCGCGATTCCATTTGAGATAGCTACTGCTGCAGTGGTGTAGTCTATGTTTTTGTAATGAGTATACTGTGATTTTCCCTTCACAGCCTCATAGTCGCCTGTCCCAGAGCGACACCCCATACAGTGGCGATTTTAGATCCTTTTAGGTGTGCTCAAGCACCCTTAAATTTAATCTCAGCACCCCTAAATATAATAATAAATGTTTTTTATCATTTGATGCTGGTAGGTCATGAAGAAAGGGACATCCTTAGTTTTTTTATTCATTCAATATTTTGCATAATAATACATAAGTGTATTAATTGTTATCAAGTGAAATTAGGGATTTATATTAGCAAGGGCGTTTAGCACTTTTGCAAGGCACTGTATATGAATACAGTGCCTGAGCACCCCTAAAGGTCTGATCGTAGAATCACCCCTGACACCATACACTAAGCACTGTGACGTTTCCATCAGCATGTGTGCTGATATCTACTGTTCCTAACTCTCGGTCCCTCCACTCTAACCATGTCCCTGTACATACTGTAAGTCGCTCTGGATAAGAGCGTCTGCTAAATGACTAAATGTAACCAAGGATGCCTGTTTTTAAACTCTAGCCTGACTTTTAGTCCACAATGCCGGCCAGGAGTTCTCACCATCTCTCTCATCATCTGAAACAAGGAAAAATAAACGTTGTATTCTGTTTACTGCTGTACTCAGGCACACGCACAGACATGCGATATCATATGTAAGTTACTGACACTTAGTCTACAAAGTAACAGTAACGTTGTGGTGGCATTTTCTGGCTGGTTTTCTGTGGTAACGTTAAAGGGGCAATTGACTGGGTTTTTGGGGTATTTCACACTGTTCCTTAAGGTCTCCGAATAGGGTATGTAACATTGGTTGGGTTGAAAATGGCCCGGGTGCTGTTCTATGCCCTCTTACAGATCGTCTGAAATGTTCCCGGGAAAAAACACTAGCTTTTCTCCTTTTATGGTATGCTCATTAATATTTAGATCAGCTGCGCGCTGATTAGTTGGTTATCAACGAGTGAAGCTGGGAGCAAAAACGCAACACGGCCAACAGCAGCACTCGCTGAAACACTGAAGTTGGAGACTTGAAATAAAAACACGCAAATAAATCTATTGTGTCTACACAACACTGTTTTCAACCAGATTGACTATATAACATTTGAAATGATAACATTACTTGTTTCCACTTCTGTTGTTGAAGCAAACTGGATTGACTTAGGTGGGTAGAACATTAGGCTACAGCTTAGCAACCAAACGTTGTTGCAATCGTGATTCTACTCGGCTTCAGTTAGCTAGCTAGGCTAGCTCTAGATATCTTGCTGTAAAATAACATGACAAAGATCTGGACAAACATGCATCGTGAATTGTAGATTTTCATTACACAGGTTATTTATTTGAATGAAACACAGTCAGGAACACGAATCAACGTTAGCCCCATTGCCAATAAACTAGGCTAAATTATCACACATTCTATGCTCTTGCGTTAACTAGCAAGCTAAACTTGTTTACATGCCTACAGTCTAGGTGTTACTAGTAACAGTTACTAGCAATGCTAATGTATCCTGTATCTAAAACCTGCCTTTCTCCAGTTCTTTCAAATAGATTATCTAGACAGGCGTTAGCAATAAGCCAGACTGCAGTTCGTTTTCTGGCTATTTTTCGGAAGCTTCCCTTCTAATGCCGACTACAGCTAGTCTAGCTAGAGTCATTTGATGTGTGTAGAAACGTATTTAGCATTCTACCTGGTATGCTATATACAGGAAACGTTAGCATTGCTAATAACTGTTAGCACAACATCTTACTGTCCTTATAGCTTGCGGTTGCAATGAGCATACGGTTGGAACAGCACCTCTTTCCAGGTTCAGCTTCCAAGCATATCCTGCTTGAAATTGTCCAAGGTTGTCAAAACTGTCTTGGGTGAAATGTTCAGAGCAAATCAATGATTGAGTGTCGAACTTTGCCTGGATCTTCTCATAGACAACAGCAGCCATGCCTGTTGAATGTTTGGCTCCTTGGGAAGACTGTAAGTGTTAGCCTTCCCTGTACAGCCTGGAACAAAGCATTTACGACCGTGGTCCATAATCAATATCATTGTTATAATTCAAAACGTTCTTTGTAATTCCTTATAAGTAGCCTACACAGAGCAGCGCGCAGCTAAACTAGTATCGGAGATAGACGCTACCTCTGGCTGGTCTGGATGTAAATTCTGGGGCGTGACAAAGATACAGACCAGAGCCAATAAGAGGGCGATCACCGGTCCTACGTAGGACCGGTGGCTTTGTTGAAAAGCTAGCGTTTTACAGCCAAATTTTTTCTTTTTGAGATTTGAATAGGAAAGAGGTGTCAATAGACTTTGATATTCACGGTATGTTCAGTTTACCCTCCGAACTGTCGTTTTTCAACAATGACAAGGTAAAATCGGTTTTGCAGTCAATTGCCCCTTTAACGATCGGGTCATCATGATCTCAGACTGTGGGAGCTGCAGTATCACCCGACCCGACATACTTTTGAAAACACTTAAGGAGTGTTATTTGGGTCTGTTTCCGTTTCATATCTCGTTATTTTAAAACGTAGTTCAAACTGTACGTAATTGGGAGAAATGAAAGACCGCGCAAAGAATGACAGCCAAACAACGTCTTTTTTTAAGGGAGCCGGAGCCAGACAATCGAGATGGCGCCGACGATGGCAGCCACGGTAGCTCGGTGTGCTCTGTTTTGTCTTGTTTTGTCTGTTAACTCAGTGTTCTGCCAAGATTTCCGGGGTTCTCTAACAAGAGAAGCACTTCTTAACATCAGGACTACAACTCCTGTGGATTTATTTCCCACTTTTCTGCTTCCAGCGGCAGACTTAGTGGGAATTATAGTCAAAGCCACTCTCGGCTTTGTCCTAGCAGCGAAGAATCGTAGGAGAGGTAAACGGGCCGGTGCTTTGGTGCGACTTCGTCGACGCGGAGTGCGCACAGTGTTACCGGGGATATTTCTCTCCAACGTTCGTTCGCTGAGCAACAAACTGGACGAACTTCAGCTACTGGTATGGAAAGACAGAGACTTTCGTTCATCTTCCGTTTTGTGCTTTACGGAAACATGGCTGAGTGAAATGATCCCAGACTCTGCACTACAGCTAGCAGGTTTCAAACTACTGAGAGCGGATCGTGACTCCCTGCTTATGGAAGCAAATCGTGACCAAAATTCAAATGAAAATGCATTTCCAGAAATGCATTTTCATTTTAAGAATGTGGCTGCATTATTTGACTCATAAATCAAATTAGTATTCAATCATCCTATTTGCATTTTCATTTTCTTCTTTAAGACTGCTCATTCTTTCCCTTAATTAAAATGAAAACGAAAAAGACATTTGAAATTTAATTTTCAAAATATGCCCCAGCAAATAGATACCAAAATTCAATTTGAAATGTAAAATTTGAAAATGAAAATGCATTTCCAGAAATGCATTTTCATTTTAAGAACGTGGCTGCAAAATCGTGACCACAATTCAAATTCAAATGCATTTCCAGAATTTCATTTTCAAGAACGTGACTGCAAAATCATGACCACAATTCAAATTCAAATGCATTTCCAGAAATGCATTTTCATTTTAAGAACGTGGCTGCAAAATCGTGACCACAATTCAAATTCAAATGTATTTCCAGAAATGCATTTTCATTTTAAGAATGTGGCTGCATTATTTGACTCATAAATCAAATTAGTACTGATTAGTACTGAGCGGACATTGCATTTTCATGTTCTGCCCGCAAAGAACTGCCCATAATTCGAAAACGAAAATGCATTCTGAGCGGCGCAGTAGAGTGACGTCAGTAGCCGCTCTTCTTCAGCTCCCTGCTGACCGAGCTACCCATCTTGTTCGGTAGGGGGCGGTGTGCACATACGCATTGCATTACATGACAAATGTGCCGGGAAATTGATTGAATTGCCGGGTCTTTAGAGGACGCATCACAGATCATGGCGCTCCCTCAAATTGTGCAGACACTGATAGAATTAGCTGAGCTGGTAGAAACTAATAATATATCTGAGTCTGATGCCCGTGACCGAGTAGAACAAGTCACAGAGAGCTTGGCTGCATACTCTGCCGTCACAGACGTACACATTAATGAGGTTGCCATAGTAAACCTCTCTTCAGTCCTGGAACGGCTGGATGCTGTGGAGCCTCAAATGGGACGGGGACGACCAACCATCCACATCCCGTTCGAGTCCATCGAAAACTATTTATTAAATGGTTTAAAAATAAAGGACATAGCGGAGCTGTTGTCGGCCACCAGACCATCCGTCGGAGGATGCAAAGCAACGGATTTACGGAGCTAGAAAGCTGACAAAAGTATCTGAATATGAAAGATCTGAAATATTTGTGTCTCGAATTTCATAAAACTGAAATATATTGCTGTTGAATATATAATATCTGAATTATTTGTATGCCAAATTTAATACAACTGAATTATTTTGATCCAAAAATAAAACATTCTAAAATTCAGATTGCAGGAATTCAGATTCTTGAAATTCAGATTGCGGAAATTCAAATTCAGATTGCGGAAATTCAGATTTTGTCTGAACCAGGCCAAAGGTGAAACAGCTTGCTTTCACAGGAAAAAGTAGACCATTTAATAAATAGTTTTCGATGGACTCGAACGGGATGTGGATGGTTGGTCGTCCCCGTCCCATTTGAGGCTCCACAGCATCCAGCCGTTCCAGGACTGAAGAGAGGTTTACTATGGCAACCTCATTAATGTGTACGTCTGTGACGGCAGAGTATGCAGCCAAGCTCTCTGTGACTTGTTCTACTCGGTCACGGGCATCAGACTCAGATATATTATTAGTTTCTACCAGCTCAGCTAATTCTATCAGTGTCTGCACAATTTGAGGGAGCGCCATGATCTGTGATGCGTCCTCTAAAGACCCGGCAATTCAATCAATTTCCCGGCACATTTGTCATGTAATGCAATGCGTATGTGCACACCGCCCCCTACCGAACAAGATGGGTAGCTCGGTCAGCAGGGAGCTGAAGAAGAGCGGCTACTGACGTCACTCTACTGCGCCGCTCAGAATGCATTTTCGTTTTCGAATTATGGGCAGTTCTTTGCGGGCAGAACATGAAAATGAAAATGCAATGTCCGCTCAGTACTAATCAGTACTAATTTGATTTATGAGTCAAATAATGCAGCCACATTCTTAAAATGAAAATGCATTTCTGGAAATACATTTGAATTTGAATTGTGGTCACGATTTTGCAGCCACGTTCTTAAAATGAAAATGCATTTCTGGAAATGCATTTGAATTTGAATTGTGGTCACGATTTTGCAGCCACGTTCTTAAAATGAAAATGCATTTCTGGAAATGCATTTTCATTTTCAAATTTTACATTTCAAATTGAATTTTGGTATCTATTTGCTGGGGCATATTTTGAAAATTCTATTTCAAATGTCTTTTTCGTTTTCATTTTAATTAAGGGAAAGAATGAGCAGTCTTAAAGAAGAAAATGAAAATGCAAATAGGATGATTGAATACTAATTTGATTTATGAGTCAAATAATGCAGCCACATTCTTAAAATGAAAATGCATTTCTGGAAATGCATTTTCATTTGAATTTTGGTCACGATTTGCTTCCATACCTGCTTTCTGGCAAAACGAAAGGCGGTGGTATTTGTTTTTTTATTAACAGTGGCTGGTGTGAAGATGTGACAGTGATTCTGCAGCATTGTTCTCCTGATCTGGAAACATTTTTTATTAACTGTAAACCTTTTTACTCGCCACGTGAGTTTGCTTCATTCATACTGGTCGGCGTCTACATGCCCCCTCAGGCTAGCGCCAACGAGGCTCAACGTGTACTCGCAAACCAGATATTGTGTGTGGAGCATGACAATCCAGATTCCTTGGTTATTGTGCTAGGCGACTTTAACAAAGGCAATCTAACTCAAGAACTCCCCAAATACAGACAATTCATCAAATGCCCTACCAGAGAAGAGAACACTTTGGATCACTGCTACTCTACTATCAGTAAAGCATACCATGCGGTTCCCCGAGCAGCACTGGGTCACTCAGACCACGCCATGGTCCATCTGATTCCTGCATACAGGCAGAAGCTTAAGCGCTGTAAGCCTGCTGTGAGGACATCGAAACAGTGGATCAGTGAGGCTATGGAGGAACTGCGGGCGTGCTTGGACTGTACTGACTGGGACATGTTCATGACTGCTACCAATAGTCTGGATGAGCTCACAGAGGCTGTGACATCATACATCAGCTTCTGTGAGGACTGCTGTATACCAACACGCACCAGGGTGAGCTACAACAACGACAAACCCTGGTTTACAGCTAAACTCAGAAGGCTGAGGCTGGACAAAGAGGCAGCGTTTAGGAGTGGGGACAAGGACAGATTCAAGGAGTCGAAGAACAGGTTTAGCAAGGCGGTGAGAGAGGCTAAACGACTGTACTCGCAGAGACTGGAACACCAATTCTCTGCTAACGACTCTGCTTCTGTCTGGAGAGGCCTCAGGCAGATCACCAACTTCAAGCCCAGAGCCCCCCACTCCACTAACGACTCCCGCCTGGCCAACGACCTGAATGAGTTCTACTGTAGATTTGAAAGACAATTGGACAGTCCTGAACAACCCCTTTCCACCCGTGAGGCCCCCCCCCCCTTCCCCCATCTACAGTGACGACCCTCTCCATTCAGGAGAGAGAAGTGAACAAACTGTTCAAGAGACAGAACCCCCGCAAAGCAGCTGGGCCGGACTCTGTCTCTCCAGCCACCCTCAAGAACTGCGCTGACCAGCTGTCTCCGGTGTTTACCTACATCTTTAACACCTCCCTGGAGACATGCCATGTGCCAGCCTGTCTCAAATCCTCCACCATCATCCCTGTGCCCAAAAAGCCCAGGCCAACTGGATATAATGACTACAGACCCGCCGCCCTGACCTCTGTGGTAATGAAGTCTTTTGAGCGCCTGGTGCTGGCACACCTTAAATCCATCACTGACCCTTTACTGGACCCCCTGCAGTTTGCCTACAGAGCCAACAGGTCTGTGGACGATGCAGTTAATTTGGCCCTCCACTTCACCCTACAGAACCTGGACTCCCCAGCATCCTACACCAGGATCCTGTTTGTGGACTTCAGCTCTGCCTTCAACACCATCATCCCCGCTCTGCTTCAGGACAAGCTCTCCCAGCTGAACGTGCCTGATTCCACCTGCATGTGGATCACAGACTTCCTGTCTGACAGGAAGCAGTGCGTTAAGCTGGGAACACAAGTCTCTGATTCCCGGTCCATCAGCACTGGATCTCCCCAGGGTTGCGTCCTTTCTCCTCTGCTCTTCTCCCTGTACACCAACAGCTGCACCTCCAGCCATCCGTCCGTCAAACTCCTAAAGTTTGCGGACGACACCACCATCATTGGGCTAATCTCTGGTGGAGACGAGTCCGACTATAGGTGGGAAGCGGACAACCTGGTGACCTGGTGCAGCCAGAACAACCTAGAGCTCAATGCTTTCAAGACAGTGGAGATGGTTGTGGACTTCAGGAAGAACACAGCCCCACTCACCCCCATCACCCTGTGTGACTCCCCAGTCAACACTGTGGAGTCCTTCCGCTTCCTGGGCACTATCCTCTCCCAGGACCTCAAGTGGGAACTGAACATCAGTTCCCTCACCAAGAAAGCACAACAGAGGATGTACTTCCTGCGGCAGCTGAAGAAATTCAACCAAAGACAATGATGGTGCACTTCTACACAGCCATCATTGAGTCTATCCTCACCTCCTCCATCACCATCTGGTACGCTGCTGCCACTGCCAAGGACAAGAGCAGGCTGGAGCGTATCATCCGCACTGCAGAGAAGGTGATTGGCTGCAATCTGCCTTCCCTCGAGGACCTGCACACCTCGAGGACCCTGAGACGAGCGACAAAGATTGTGGCGGACTCCTCCCACCCTGGTCACTCCCTGTTTCAAACACTCCCCTCCGGCAGAAGGCTGCGGTCCATCAGGACCAAATCCTCACGCCACACAAACAGTTTCTTCCCTTCCGCTGTTGGCCTCCTCAACAAGGCCAAGAGCTCACACTGACTCTAATGACTTCATGTCTAAAAACTTTTACTTTTGCACTACATTCAATTCCTGTAATTTTGTATTTTATATTGTATTTTATATTGTAATTTGTCAACTTATATTTTATGCCCACTTTTAGTCTAATTTTGTGTATTCCACTTATTACTGCTAGTTTTAGTATAGTTAGACCACATATTTAAATTTAAGATTCCTATATGTGTATTGTATGCACCTTCCTGCCCAAGCAAATTCCTTGTCAGTGCAAACTTTCATGGCGAATAAATCCCTTTCTGATTCTGATTCTTAGTAACTTTAAGTGACATCACGTCAGATCCAGGGCACGGCAACGAAAGCCCCAAATATCCAATTTTCACTGATTCACAATACAGACGGGGAGACTGTATGAATAAAAGCGAGAACGTTCTGTCACAAAACGATGTTGTTACGTATCATCGCGCCTTTGTAAGTGGGTACACGGCGTATACCTGCGTATCACGTAGACTACACCACTGTACTGCTGGTAACGTCGTTGTTAAAATAAGCTTCAAAGGGGGTTCTTTATTAATGAATGAATGCGATATGAGTAGGCTATATGCCTGAAAAGATCACGAGTTTCAGTTTTAAGTCATAGAGATTAGGTCAATTTTTACACTGGTCTGCCGAATGTTTTTGTTTTGATTAAACTATGAGGTTGCTGATCACCATTCCCTCTTGCAGGGGAAATGAGATGATAACTATTTCTTTCTACTCTTCACTCTTAGTATTTTGAGTTGTAAATGAGCAGATTTTTTTTTTTGCTTTTGTAAGCAATGTAATCTGTAATATGTAATATGTAATCTTTATAAATAAGTAGGCTACGCATTTTTTAATATAAAATATACAGAAATATCAGTTGTAAAATTAAATTTAAATACGGACCCCTGCAACCAACGCAAGAAAGCACACCCTACAATTTCCCCAGAAATTGTACCCTCTCTAGTGTCTTTGCGACAACCAGTCACGAGCTTGTGAAATGGAGTTAAAAGGGCGATTGCCTGGGTTTTTGGTGTATTTCACACTGTGCCTTAAGGTCTGCGAATAGGGTATGTAACATTGGTTGGGTTGAAAATGGCCCGGGTGCTGTTGAATGCCCCGTTAGATCTTCTGAAATGTTCTCGGGAAAAAACCCTAGCTTTTCTCCTTTTATGGTATGCTCATTAATATTTAGATAAGCTGCGCGCTGATTGGTTGGTTTTCAACGAGTGAAGCTGGGGAGCAAAAACACAACACGGCCAGCAACAGCAGCACTCACTGAAACACCGAAGGTGGAGACTTGAAATAAAAACGCACAAATAAATCTATTGTGTCTACACAACACTGTTTTCAACAGATTGACTACATATCATTTGAAATGATAACATTACTTGTTTCCACTTCTGTTGTTGAAGCAAACTGGATTGACTTAGGTGGGTAGAACGTTAGGCTACAGCTTAGCAACCAAACCATATTGTGATTCTACTCGGCTTCAGTTAGCTAGCTCTAGATATCTTGCTGAAAAATAACATGACAAAGATCTGGACAAACATGCATCATGAATTGTAGATTTACAAAACACAGGTTATTTATTTGAATGAAACACAGTCAGGAACATGAAACAACGTTAGCCCGATTGCCAATAAACTAAGCTAAATTATCACACATTCTACCTATGCTCTTGCATTAGCAAGCTAAACTAGTTTACATGCCTACAGTCTGGGTGTTACTAGTAACAGTTACTAGCAATGCTAACGTATCCTGTATCTAGCACCTGCCTTTCTCCAGTTCTTTCAAATAGATCATCTAGACAGGCGTTAGCAATAAGCCAGACTGCTGTTTGTTTTCTGGCTATTTTTTCGGAAGCTTCCCTTCTAATAGTGACTACAGCTAGTCTAGCTAGAGTCATTTGATGTGTGTAGAAACGTATTTAGCATTCTACCTGGTATGCTATATACAGGACACGTTAGCATTGCTAATAACTGTTAGCACAACATCATACTGTCCTTATAGCTTGCGGTTGCAATGAGCATTCGGTCGGAACAGCACCTCTTTCCAGGTTCAGCTTCCGAGCAAATCCTGCTTGAAATTGTCCAAGGTTGTCAAAACTGTCTTGGGTGAAATGTTCAGAGCAAATGAATGATTGAGTGTTCGCCGGGATCTTCTGATAGACAACAGCAGCCATGCCTGTCGAATGTTTGGCTCCTTGGGAAGACTGTGAGTGTTAGCCTTCCCTGTACAGCCTGGAACACAGCATTTATGACCGTGGTCCATAATCAATATCCTTGTTATAATTCAAAACGTTATTCTTTGTAATTCCTTATAAGTAGCCTACACAGAGCAGCGCGCAGCTAAACTAGTATCGGAGATAGACGCTACCTCGGGCTGGTCTGGATGTACATTTTGGGGTGTGACAAAGATACAGACCAGAGCCAAAAAGGGCGGTCCCCCGTCCTACGTCACACCGGTGGCTTTGTTGAAAAGCTAGCGTTTTACAGTCAAATGTTTTCTTTTTGAGATTTGCATTGGAAAGAGGTGTCAATGGACTTTGATATTCACTGTATGTTCATTTTACCCACCGAACTGTCGTTATTCAACTATGACAAGGTAAAATCGGTTTTGCAATCAATCGCCCCTTTAAGGCATTGCAGAAAACTGTCAGAATGTGGTACAAGTCCGATCAAGAAGCAGATACATGTGAACTTTACAAAAATCAATACTATTAGTACTGCAGTATTATACGAGCAGGGCCTATACGTTGTTATTTTTGCTTCGTGTTTTTAGTTTGACTGCTTAAGTATTGTGTCGGATTTAAGAAACTGTAAACTTGAAATATCTGGCTCCGTCGTTGTTCTAGCTCGGCAAAGCAAGCTAAATCAACCCTATACCTATGTTGCTATTATAATGATGAGTATATCTAAGAATATAACGACCATAACAATATTGTGGTTATCAGACATGATTTATACATCTTCGTCTTTGCCCTAGAATAACATGTCAACAATCAACAATCTATAATGATGCTGTAACATGCCATGATATAACTAATTATATTAGGCTATAATTACGTTTGTCATGCCATGAGCATAATAGCGTTCATTACAAAATGGTTAAATCTACTTTAAAATAACGGAAATAAACTTTACAAACAACTGCCATGTGTGTGTGCAACCATTTGTAAAACTTGCTATAAAGGCATACAACTGTAGATTATCAAGCCCTTTCTCCTTGTTCTCATTCAGCTCAGGTAAATCAGCGATTTGCTGATGTTCCCTTTTGTGCTTGTCCCCTGTTCGAATCCGCGAGCATGTTTACAGGAAACTTGGGGTGCTAGTTTGCCCATTTCGGATTTGTTTCAAACTTAACAAAAATCTGGACAAATAATTCAATTAAAAAGCTAGAGCGGGGGGGGGGGGGGGGGGGGGGGGTGGCGTTGGGGGGCTGATAATAAATGACAATTTGTTGTTATGATTTTGACTAGAGCCACTAGGTTTTAAATTACCACTCTTATTTGGCACCAACATGAAGTGCAATAGGCCCTACATGTGTAACCTGACCTCTTTCAATCGGTGTTAGTGGTGTCGTTCGTGAAAAAATGTGTTCATTTTGAACGAATCCTTACGAGGACTCGGGAGTAACGAGTCCTCTCAAAGAGTGATTCGTTAATTTTTCATGGCCGCGCATCAGGACTGTTGCATAGGCTCGTCCAAGTAAACTGAAATAATTTGTTAATTTCCCGACTCGGTCTTCGGGAACGAGTCTTTGGATAATTTTTCACGTGACCTGCATAGTTTCTCTACCGGTAGCTAGAGGAACGATTCGTTCATTTCCCGACTCGGTCTTTCTAAAAGTCTTTGGATAATTTTTCACGTGACCTGCATAGGTTCTGTACTGGTAGCTAGAGGAACGATTCGTTCATTTCCCGACTCGGGTCTTTCTACGAGTCTTTGGACAATTTTTCACGTGATTGTATTTTGTAGTAGAAGAAACTGTTTCCCCATTCCCTTTCGCGTGGCCGCTGTTTTAGTAAGACGTTAATGATATTCGCTAAAGTCATCATACTGACTGGTTTTGTTATTTGGGGTGTGCTTGCCTTCGGCGAGCACAAACCATTGATATCTCACATATATATTGTTAATATTATTATTATTTCTTTTTGCCCCCCTAAAACGTTGTTAATATTTGGACTAAACAGACAACCTCGGTGTCAAACGTTTCGTTTTGGTAGGAATTGAGTTGCTTGTATTGGGATTTACGTTCCGTTGCACGGTTTAAGTAGAAATTACGTTTTTGTGACGAAAAGTGAAGCTAACGGTGGCTAACTTGCTAGCCACAGTCACTGACGCCATTAACGTCACCAACGTCACGAAAACTCGCGTGACTATCTCTAGCAGAACATTAGTTTAGCAGCTCGTTAACTTCTGGGAGATATAGGCTAACTGCTTTACTGCAAGGCAGCTGAAGAAACGCCACAAGCAAAGAGGCCTGGGTGATAACTATTTGCTCATTTTACTTTGTGATATGACACACAATTGTAATGTGTATTGTACAATACAAGCTAATATCATTAAGGAAGTAAATCTACTTTCGGAAACAGTAGTCTACTATTTCACTGAAGCATTAATGCTAATTAGCATCATGACATTAGCCTCTGTTGCCCGGGCAACACATACTACAGCGGTCTATGATGCATCTGTTTTCAATCGTTAAAATAAACATTCCTCACAAATACATTTTCGTTGTAGGATTTATTATGACATTAGATTACAAGTAAACGATTTGTGGGTGAAATTATCATTACCTGTGGTTTCAAACCAGTGTAGCTCACTGCATTGCTGTAGCCTAGTCTAGTAGCTAACAAAAACATCTCCACAGCTGTTTACAGTACTAGGAAGTCAAACGGCGGCACATGTTCGGCACTACTGTACCCTTACTTAAATAAAAAGTATTTCAATAGGTGAAACTATCTGACTAGTGACTACTAACCTGAACTCCATTGCCACAGCCTAAACTTTGTCAATCTGTTCATGAAAATAATTAATTTCAGCCTAAACCGTACAACGGAAGTAATGTTAAATCGAATTCAACCAACGCAATCGCTACCAAGACAGTCTAGTAGTAGTAGTAGCCTACAATTTACCGGGCCAGCTTCTCCACACAGCAGGGCTATATCGTATTTTGTCTTGTTACTGACAATGATCGCTACCACTGACATTTTTATGAATTACTGATTTTCCCCTAAATAAATGTCAATCTTATTTACGTTTTTGGGGGCAAATTTTCAGTTAGGTAGCCTACTATTTGAATCGCGATTCCATCTGAGATAGCTACTGCTGGTAACGTCGTTGTAAGCTTCAAAGGGGGTTCTTTATTAATGAATGAATGCAATATGAGTAAGCTAAATGCCTGAAAATATCACGAGAAGGGCAAAACTTACAATGACGTTTAAGTCATAGAGATTAGATCCATTTTTACACCGGTCTGCCAAATGTATTCGTTTTGATTCAACTATGAGGTTGCTGATCACCATTCCCTCTTGCAGGGGAAGTAACAACTTTGTTGCACGAGCATTCTTTGTTAGCTACAAACTTCTGCTGGGCGTCTAGCATATGGTCTAGCTGGCTATTTGTTACTAAGTAACAATTTGTTGCAGGAGCATTCTTTGTGCATTGCGAGCTAACATTGTCCGGTAGGCTTCTTCGCTATAAATAATGATGTAAACCGAGACCACTAAGCCCTTAAAGAAAATGTTAGGTCAAAGAAACAAAAGAAAGGTTTGAGGTTACTCTGAAAATTATTAATAAAATAGGCTTATGTAATAATAAAACTGCTAAATCCTTCTCTAACTAGGCTCCTCTATCTTGCATAATGAAACAAAAGTTTTTTAAGTAATCAATAAGCCTGTGCTTGCCTTCATTACTCAAATGATGCCGACAAAATAGGACACGAGTGTCTCAGAAATAATATAAAGCTATTTGTATCTCCTAGGCCAACCATTGAGAATATTGTGAATAAAAACAACACAGACACAGGCGGCAAATAAACAGGCAGATGTTAGCCTTGCATTGTTTGAAAATCGGGAAGCCAGCTAGAGGCAGATGTTGGATGTTGGATCATATCACACCATGGAAAACCAAAGTTGTCCCCACGTCTGGATCGTTGGCAGCTCGTTGGTATACTGGCTTGCGCAAGACGCGGAGGAAGTCGGACTGTACCCCGACCTTGCACTGGAGTGCCATATTGAATGGGTAGGGGGCATGAGGTGGGCAGACTATGGCTGTGTCTACTACCGCGCACTTTATGAAGTACCCTGCAATACAGTGCCCTGCAAAACAGTGCACTTACATATTCAGTGCACTCCATCGCTGAGAAGTGCTGTCTCAAATGGAACACTTACGTTAAACACTTGGTGGAAGTGACGGACGCAAATCTGCTCGCGACACCCGCAAAACCTGCCAAAATGAACGTGCTTCTCCACTCAAGTGGAAAAAGCTGCCGAAAGGGCTCCTCCTTTTCCGCTACGTAGCCAAGATGGCGCCCGTTTAGGGCGAGTAGTGTCCATCGTTGTACCCTGTTTTTTTGGACCATTTGCAGTGCGCCATCCGGGTATTTTCAGTGCACGGAATTCTGCAGGTTTTGTGAGTGAAGCGCCCTAAGCACTGAAAGGGTTAAGCCTTTCAAGTGCGCGGTAGTAGACACAGCTACAGCTCTTGGCTGTGTCTACTACCACGCACTTGTGCACTTCAAGCACTGACTTTCAGTGCTTAGGGCGCTTCACTCACAAAACCAGAATAATTGGTAAGTGTAATAATTGGCAGGTTTTGCGGGTGTGGCGAGCAGATTTGCGTCCGTCACTTCCACCAAGTGTTTAACGTAAGTGTTCCATTTGAGACAGCACTTATCAGCGACTGAGTGCACTGAATATGTAAGTGCACTATTTTGCAGGGCACTGTATTGCAGTGTACTTCATAAAGTGCGCTGTAGTAGACACAGCCCTTGTGCCTAAGCGTGGCATGCTTCCCAACCCGGACATAATGGTGCTCCACGTCGGGGGAAACGACCTCAGCCAAGTGACTGGGCTACACCTGACGAGGCGGATGAAGCGAGACCTGGGGGCCATCATGGAGATGTTCCCAAACACTCTGCTGGTGTTTTCGGATTTCCTGGAACGCTGCGTCTGGAGGTATCAGATGAGCACCAGCGCTTCTGGTATTGACAGGGCAAGACGTCGAGTCAACGCAGCGGTGTCTAGCTTCCTGGCCGACCGTGGGATGGGGAGCATTCAACACCCCCAAATACGATACGGTTTCGTGTGGATGGACCGACCCGACGGTGTCCACCTTGATCACGTTGGAAACAATGTGTTCTTGGGAAACATCCAAGACGGTCTCCGACGACTCCTGTGCTAGCCACAGCACACACAACAACGACTCTTTTAAGAGCCACCCAAAATGTAAAAAAATGAACAATTAGACCGTTCAAAGTGCCATTGTAATTTTACAACCATGGGGTCTTACAGGGTTAAATGGTACCATCTTTACATATTTGAAGTGTGTCATAAAAAGCGGCATCACGTAGGCTACATTGTGAGCTCAGCTCACGGTGTCCTACTCTATATAGCGAGCAACTCCACATTCATACGTCTCTGAGCTTGCTTTAAAATAACAGAAAACATTAATATATTGACATTGATACATTAAGATGCTTTTATGAATCAATATGTCCTACCACTTGAGAAACACTGTCCTACACATAATTAGACAAATGCAATATTAGACGTCCCATAGCCTACAACCTCATGACCAGATGCAACAGGTGCCTCGAGAGGATTAAGGAGTTGAAGAAGCAGATGCTGTGTGTTCCTCTTGTTGGGCAACTAAGTTGTTTATATCTGATTACAATTTACTAAGTTACCTACTGAGCGCTACATCTTCATGAGCTACATTTGGCCTCCTTCTCTTCCAACCAACTAGTATCACCTCTCCTCCATCTGAGTGATACATGTAATTCTTAAAAATTATTACAAAATTATTATCACGGGAACACAATGTTCAGAACTGCAGTCATACACTTAAATGCTTTTTTAAATATGTAAACACCAGGAGACTATTGGCAGCTGGGGCAGCCGCAAGCACACCCTCACAATTTCCCCAGAAATTGTATGCTCTCTAGTTTCACTTTACATTTACACTTAAAGGGACAATTGACTGGGTATTTGGGTATTTCACACTGTTCCTTAAGGTCTCCGAATAGGGTATGTAACATTGGTTGGGTTGAAAATGGCCCGGGTGCTGTTCTATGCCCTCTGACAGATCCTCTGAAATGTTCCCAGGAAAAAACACTAGCTTTTCTCTTTTTATGGTATGCTCATTAATATTTAGATAAGCTGCGCGCTGATTGGTTGGTTATCAACGAGTGAAGCTGGGAGCAAAAACGCAACACGGCCAACAGCAGCACTCGCTGAAACACTGAAGTTGGAGACTTGAAATAAAAACGCGCAAATAAATCTATTGTGTCTACACAACACTGTTTTCAATAGATTGACTATATATCATTTGAAATGATAACATTACTTGTTTCCACTTCTGTTGTTGAAGCAAACTGGATTGACTTAGGTGGGTAGAACATTAGGCTACAGCTTAGCAACCAAACGCTGTTGCAATCGTGATTCTACTCGGCTTCAGTTAGCTAGCTAGGCTAGCTCTAGATATCTTGCTGTAAAATAACATGACAAAGATCTGGACAAACATGCATCGTGAATTGTAGATTTTCATTACACAGGTTATTTATTTGAATGAAACACAGTCAGGAACATGAATCAACGTTAGCCCCATTGCCAATAAACTAGGCTAAATTATCACACATTCTATGCTCTTGCGTTAACTAGCAAGCTAAACTTACATGCCTACTACAGTCTAGGTGTTACTAGTAACAGTTACTAGCAATGCTAACGTATCCTGTATCTAAAACCTGCCTTTCTCCAGTTCTTTCAAATAGATTATCTAGACAGGCGTTACATTTTACATTTAGTCATTTTAGCAGACGCTCTTACGCGTTAGCAATAAGCCAGACTGCAGTTCGTTTTCTGGCTATTTTTCGAAGCTTCCCTTCTAATGCCGACTACAGCTAGTCTAGCTAGAGTCATTTGATGTGTGTAGAAACGTATTTAGCATTCTACCTGGTATGCTATATACAGGACACGTTAGCATTGCTAATAACTGTTAGCACAACATCATACTGTCCTTATAGCTTGTGGTTGCAATGAGCATACGGTTGGAACAGCACCTCTTTCCAGGTTCAGCTTCCTAGCATATCCTGCTAGAAATTGTCCAAGGTTGTCAAAACTGTCTTGGGTGAAATGTTCAGAGCAAATGAATGATTGAGTGTCGAACTTTGCCTGGATCTTCTCATAGACAACAGCAGCCATGCCTGTTGAATGTTTGGCTCCTTGGGAAGACTGTAAGTGTTAGCCTTCCCTGTACAGCCTGGAACACAGCATTTACGACCGTGGTCCATAATCAATATCCTTGTTATAATTCAAAACGTTTTTCTTTGTAATTCCTTATATCCTAGTATCGGAGATAGACGTTACCTCTGGCTGGTCTGGATGTAAATTCTGGGGCGTAACAAAGATACAGACCAGAGCCAATAAGAGGGCGATCACCGGTCCTACGTAGGACCGGTGGCTTTGTTGAAAAGCTAGCGTTTTACAGCCAAATTTTTTCTTTTTGAGATTTGAATAGGAAAGAGGTGTCAATAGAATTTGATATTCACGGTATGTTCAGTTTACCCTCCGAACTGTCGTTTTTCAACAATGACAAGGTAAAATCGGTTTTGCAGTCAATTGCCCCTTTAAAGTTTACTGCAGTGTAATTGTTTGCTGTGATAATTAAATGCTAGTGTGATAATAAATGACAAAATCATACAAACTGTCATGATACATTATTTAAATGCAGGAATTTCTTTTAAAAATAGTATCTGCTGGTGCACATGTCATGCACTAACCTACATGAGAATATGATACGTGTTTGCAGTGGATGAAATTAATGAATGCCTCGAAAAAAGATTTGTTCATTTTACTGAACGAGATTCAAAGAACGGTATCAGTAAAATGATCCGAACTTCCCATCACTAATTGGTGTGAACTGTGAACTTGCTGCATGCCCTCCTCCTATGGACAATAGGTGTGTTCGACTTCATGCAGCGTCGACTGTCGGTGCCGCATGAAGTCAAACACACCTATTGTCACTCAAAGTTCACAGACTTAAATCAAGTGTTTCTTACACAAAATGTTCCATATAATATTAGACCATTTTACTTGAATTGCACATTTGTGTAGCGGATCATATTTTTTTAAGAAAACCTTCTCTATTAAATACAGTACAACATGGTTTTAAAAGGTCATTTATTTTCACACTGGCAATTAATTATCACGGCAAACAATTACACTGCACTAAACTTTAAGTGTAAATGTAACGTGAAAATAACACAACCAGTCAGTATGATGACTTAAGCGAATATCATTCTCGTCTTACTAAAACAGCGGCCACGCGAAAGGGAATGAGGAAACAGCTTCCTCTACTAAAAAATACAATGAGGGTCACGTGAAAAAAGCATCCAAAGACTCGTAGAAAGGCCAAGTCGGGAAATTAACGAATCGTTTGTTTCCTCTAGCTACCATTACTGAGCCTAAGCAGGTCACATGAAAAATGATCCAAGACTCGTACCCGAAGACCAAGTCGGGAAATGATTTTTTTTTTTTCGGTTTACTTGGACGAGCCTGTGCAACATTCCCAATGCGCAGTCATTTTTCCGTGGCGGCCCGCCACTGCTAAATTTCTGCCGCCACGTTATCAGAAATTAGCCTGGTCCTAACCAGACTCTCGTACATTTCATTTGTGCAGAGTCTGGCCTCACTCCATTGACAAGCATTGACTTCCTTGTAGGCGGGTACTCTGTTGAAGTTTAAACTATTGGATCTGCCCAGTGCCACTCTGATCTGCCATAACCAATTGCTAACGTTCGCCTTAGCCAATTCCTTCACCACTACTGTAACAGAGCTAGCTGCTGTAGCAGGAAAATCAAACTTTTCCCGAACCCCGTGGGGAGGAGGGCCACAACATCATGGCCACCAACAAATCTCAGCAAAACTTGTTCTTGCTCCGGCCTTAACTGTTGGATATTCAGCGTTGCCACAACGGACTGAATGGCTTGGCTCGCATCTTTCTCCGCCGCCATTACGGAACTACAACACAAACTAGCGCACGACATCAACGTCATCGTTCTCAGCCACTCCCTCTGTTCGCTGATTGGCCGGTTAAAAAGTAACCTGCAAAATCTGACTTACCTACTGAACGGCCAGACCGAGTACAGAAGCAAAATCCAAATTGAGCGGAAGTACGTAGGTCGACAGAGCCAAGCTAAACAGAAATAGGGCTGTACAAGATTTTAGGCCGTCTATTAGCAGTGATTGTTAGAAAGCATATTGGAGGACTGTTGAAATTGCGTGTGTGCGTCCTTGAGAACTGTTGAGCTAAGTCGTATAACTTATGTTGTCAGTTAATTTAAGACTGTTATTGTATTAGTCTAGAGTTTTTTCTAATTTAAATTAAGTTAACTGGTGATTTTCGTTGTTTGTAGGCTATTCTTCCCCTGCTGGCAAACTTGCACATGTCGATTCGATAATGATTGCTGCCCTTGCTCACGTTTGTATTTTAGGTGCATTATTATGCTGAAGTAGTTTTAATTAATAAATAGTGGTTATATTGTTATTATTGGCTACAGAATGCTTAGCCTATCAAGATCAAATGAAGCAGTCAGTGTACATGCTTCCGAGTGGCCCCTTATAGTGTAACAGAGTTAGAACCGTGAAACTCGCTCCTCAGGTATGTAATACGCCACCTGCGTCAACGAAGAGCTAGCTTTTCTTTGGCGTAGCTGGTAGTGGTCACGCTTGGCAAGTCGGAGGTTGTGCGTTCGAGCCCAGTGAGTGGCGAACGAGCCTTGTCGTGACGGAGCGTGGCCAGGGCCGGACTGGCCATCGGGGATACCGGGAGAATCCCCGGTGGGCCGACGGGGTTGGGATGGTCCAAAACACCGGCCCACTTCCATTAGCAACCGGCCCTCTGACATCGCCAGCATCTCATACTATTTCACATGTCACAGCTTGAATACGTAAAAATAATTCTTAGACCTTTTGTAATCTGGATTCACTGACTGATATTTATACTGCTCCTTGCGATCTGTATTTACACTCATGGTGCCGATTTTTCGAACATTTTCTGACCTGTCTTATGAAATGTGTTCTTACCGACTTTACGTCAAAAGGAAGTTTAACGTAAGAAATTCAACATATGATGTAATTTCTTTGTAATCATCCAAAATAATGCTAAGTGTATATGGGTATTTTTCCAAGTAGCCAATGACTGGTCGATACGTGCGATCGATGCATTGAGTGGACAACGTGTTTTGAGTGGGCCGCGCACCGTTTACTGAGTGGGCCGGTCTGACAGTAAAACTCCCGGGCCACTTTTTCCCCCCAGTCCGTCCCTGAGCGTGGCTACAACTGTTACATACCCGTCACACTAGGCTACTGACCATTTACAATAAGTTGTTATGGCAATTATTATTTGGCAGCATTTATGCCATTTAGAACATACTATATGACTGTAAGGTGTCATTAAGTAGCCTAACTTTATTTCTTTAGGGGAAATAGGACCAAAATAAGACACCACAACGGACAGACCTGCCCCCACTGCTAAAAAAGCAGTGCACAAGCAAGCACACCCTACAATTTCCCCAGAAATTGTGCCCTCTATAGTTTTAATTGTCCTACCTATTTGAAGCATTTTTTGGTTCCATGTAGACCTTCATATCCACTCAGACATGTGCAACATCCCTTTTTTTTTGTCCCTAGAATTTTTTGGGAAGAGGGTCATTCCAATATAAAGATGCTTCTGATTGGAATAATTTTGCTATTTTTCTGAGATCTACTACCTCTTTCTGCTGCTTCAGGTTATCTTAATTTGTTCATCTTAAAACAACCTGTTCATGCTTATAATTTACAATTAAATACTTTACAACCTTGTGCTTCAATGGCTCTTTATGCGGATGATATTGAATTGTGTATTTTCCGGGTCATTATAACAAATTTTCTTGTACAATAGCTGAGGTCTGGGGGTGTGGGTAGGACAGGGTGAGTGAGCTGTGTGTATTTGAAATGTATGTTATGTAATACTGTGTATTCTGCATGTATACTATAATGTTGTATTTGTGTCTCGAAAATGAGATGCTACATCTCAAGGGGCAGTCCTTTCAATAAATTCAAATACTTTATGCACGGCTGCACCAAACACTAACCTCAGTTGTGTATGTGTGTTACCTGTAAAGTAGTCGAAGGAGTCATGCTGGAAGACCTCGTATAGGACCCCTAACAGCTGCCACATCTGGGGGGAAATGGTCTGACAGGTGAGCCCAAATGCCAGGGACAGGATCTCCTCATAGAACTCTGGAGGAGGTGGTGGGGATCGGGGTGTTGAAGTGTTACATAAGACAGTGAGAGTTCAGGTTGTGTACAGGCCTGGACAGGTTGACAATGAACTGTGATTCACAAAAATCTTCCTTAAGGACAGAAGGTGCTATTAAGATGTGTAATGTGTAAGATGCATAATTCCCCTATTGTGGCCTCTTTCAATTCTTCCTCATACTCTTCCTCTCAGCCCCTCCTTCCTTCTTCCCCCTCCTCATATCACCTTCAGACATAAATAATTAGTCAGCTGGGGTCAGATGGATGAGCGGTTAGGGAGTTGGGCTATTAATCAGAAGGTTGTTCAGGGTTTCCCGCAGAAAATGTGTTAGTCAAGGTAGGGTGAGGTTTGCCGACGGATCGGGGGAGGTGGTCGTCAAAAAACGAAGTTCTGCAGAGAAGGGAGACTGCCGTTGGAATGAAAGGGAGAAAACTGGATAGAGTCCCACGGCGGATATCGCTCATTAAAAAACGAAACGTTTTTGACAACGTAGTTAAGGTGGCAAGCGTGTTGTCAAGGCGGCCGCCTTGACTGCAAGGTGCTGCGGGAAACCCTGTTTTTGGTTCAATTCTTGGCCGTGCCAAGTGACGTGTCCTTGGGCAATACACTTCACCTACTTGCCTCGGGGAGACAACTGTACTTACTTACTGTAAGTCGCTTTGGATAAGAGTGTCTGCTAAATGACTAAATGTAAATGTAATGATCAAGCAGTCTATCTCTATGGAGCAATTGATACATGTGACACACAAAAACAGAATGACGTGCCCACACACACCTGCCATACCTATGATGGGCTTCTGTAACACCAGACCGATGACCTGCAAACAGATCCCCTCCAACTGTTGAGTAATCTGAGAGTGACACAGAGTGAGAAAGGGGGACGGACGATGAGCAAGCCTGATACAGTATCAGGAGGAGAGAAATACACCTGCTGATATCTCACCTCTTTGTGGTCCTCCATGACAGTCAATATAGTGTCAATGGTGCTGAGAATGCTCAGAGCCATGACAGTCTTGTCCTCACTCTCCTCATACTCCTCACTCTGTAGCACCTTCGTGAAAATCTCAGCCTGCATACACACACACACACACACACACACACAAAAAGAATACATATCCATACCACACACAAACCTCATTCTCTTCACATATTTTAGACAAACACACACTCAGTCTAAGAGTGCAAACTAACACACACGGTTCAGGGTCTAAGGACACTAACCAGGTTCTGCGTCATGTCCACGGCGATGACGGCCACTTCCTGGTTGTACTCACAGATCATCTTCTGGATGACGTTGGTGAGGTCGTCGTTCTCTGTCTCCTTGACAATGTGCAGCAGCTCCTGCATGATAGGTCGGATGTAGGGCCTGATGTAGACTTTAGCTTCAGAGACACAGAGAGGAATGGGACTTAGTGTGTGTCTGTGTTTTGGTCCAGATAGTAGCTAAGATGTGATACAAGGATGCTATTGGTATGTGCAATTAGCTGTGTCATGTAAGTGTAAGTTTGTGTGTGCGTGCGTTTGAAAGAGTGGGTGTGTCTGCTGGTAGAGCCTCAGACCTTGCTCTTGGTTGCTGACTAGTGTCTGCAGAGCAATGGCAGCCTCCACTTTGACTGGCATCTCCTTGTCTTCAATCAGGTCCTGCTTGACCAGCTCCACCGCGTTCCTCAGAACCAGCTCATCATGGAATCGCAGTGGACTGAAGGAGTGCAGCACCCAGCATGACTGCAGACACCCCACCAAATTATTTATCTGCACACCCTATGGCTAGGCCTTAACCATTGCGACTGCTCAACTAAATCCTGTCTATGACTTTTGAAATTTGTGATCTGCAATGTTGTCCTCCTGCCACCAGAGTGCATCACAAGGCTCCCCATTGTGTTCCCCTGCACAAGAGAAACAGTAGCCCCCTTTTATAAAGCCTGTTTGACCGTCTGACCCGACCGACCGAACGACACACAGAAAGACAGAAAACGAAAGATAGATACAACACACAGATGGAGGTATGCAACGCCAGAGGTTATGGTGTCTCACCCTGGCTCGTAGGTATCCCAGAGGAGAGTTGAGGAGGGGGAACACGTAGTTCTGTAACATCAGTTCCATCTGATCCCTGAATAACCGCTTCTGTAGAGACACAGGAGAGAGAGACAAACAGAAGAGAGACAAGCTATTAGAGCTGGATACAACAGATAATAGATAGTGAAAAGGGCAAAGGAGAGGATGGATAACACACACACACGAACCTTCAGCAAGAGTTCTGCCAATGAGCCAATGACGTGCAACCCCCCGTCCTTCCTGCGAGGGTCAGTGGTGGGCTCCATCAGGATCTGGTGACAGAAGTCCATCATCTGGGGCAGAATCTGTTGAAGCAAGGAGCAGAGGTCAAAGGTTAACAGTCAGGGCATATAACCATATGCCCTCACCGTTCACCTTTGAAGGCCACAGGATGACTTTTGAAGTGGGGGAACATCTAGCAAAAAATAAAATTTAAGGGGAGGTACTACAGGTGAATAGGATTTTTTTTTCTGTTCTACTATGAGAATGAAACTTTACCACATGAATCTAACCAAAAATATAAGACCATTTTGTATTGTGACTTTTAGTTTTCCCCCCAACACAATGTTTAACAGCGATTTTCTCAAAATGACATCTAGCACACATGTCAAGCTAGACAACTCTTGGCTCATAATAGGTAAAGCCATACAATTTTACATACTGCTTTGTACTTGGAATATCTAGACATATTCAGAGGGATTTTCAAATATATTTTGTCAATCTAAATTTATGTGGTATAATATACAAAAAAGAGGCACAATTTTTTTTGCACTTGTCAACATCATACCAACAGTAAAATATGGTGGTGATAGTCACTGCGTTTACATGGATTCGAATTACTGGCTTATTTGGACTGAAATAGAATTATCCGTTTCTTGTAAACACCTTTGTTAGGATAATAGGGGTTATGCGCAACATTCTTCCGGGTTCTACAAAACAGATGCAACCACTTCCAGCCGGCCGCTTTTGAGGTAAACACAGCGTAGTAAAGGCCACCTACTATAGCCGGTGTTTAAAGGAGCTACCCTTAATTACAATTTCCCATGTACATAGGATTGCCAAACGGACTTCCAGAGCCCCAAGTACCCTGGGGAGTAGCCTTTTTTTTTTGCTCGCAGGCGACTTTAAAACAGTCAAAAGAAGACTGTACCTGTAGAAGTCCAAGTGGACTTAAAGAATGCAGTGTTTGGCAATCAACTGCAACAACTACCAGTGTGACAGTATTTATTTACAGGTCAATTTTGTCGTAGCGTAGGCCTAATCTTATATACCTGCTAACTTTTACGTTACGTTTTTTGGCCTAGTAGTAGGCTAGTAAACGTAATTCCTTCTAGGAACAATAGGTCCTAGCTATAGAAACCTGAATAATTATATGGATATGACACTAAATTAAAATGAGCTTCTTAAATTAATTTGCTGAATTCATATATTTCATTGATAACTTAGCACTAGTTGTGTAGCTATGTAGCCTACTGTAACATTGTAGTTAATGTGTAGAGCTAGTGTTAGTGCTACCTCCTGGGAAACGGTCTAACGTTAGGCTATTATAACGTTATATGAACTCATCACTTTATTCCTGTCACACTTACCCTAATGTAGAGTGTAATACAACTTATAAAATCATTGAACTTCCCTGTCAATATAAGTTATTTGGATCACCTAGCGCTGCAGATGTATACAGAAGTGAGAAGCGGAAACGATTACATCTGTTTTCCGGTTCAAACGCTGAGCGCTCCGCACATAGAGTTAATATAACTAGAGTAAGCTACTTTTGTCTTCCAAGATGGCGTCCCCATTCATTTCTATGAAAAGTGCTCAGTGGCGCAGTGAGGCAAGCGAGATTGCGAGACTGGACGCGGCCATCTTTCCACTTCCGTGTCTTCCTGTCTAACTTTAAACAGTGGCTCTTTTTTTCCCTAGCTCCGAGAGCTCATTTAAATCGTCTATCGGCCAATGTGAACTTTTGTGCTCGTGCCCAGTTAGTATCCGCCAGCACATTTGCAGGCAACTTTCATTGACTAAGCAAATAAATGGGTTGCTAGTTTACCCATTTCGGATTGGTTTCAAACTTAGCAAAAATCGGGAAAAATTATTCTATGAAAAAGCTAGTAGTATGAGCCAGGTTTGAGAATCAAACAAAAATTATTGGGGGAGATAGTTTTGTAAATGTTGAATGGAGTTAATAGAATAAAAACGACCGGAAGAGTCGGAAACCTAACCGTACATGCAATACCACCTACATCCACCGGGGCTGTTGCTTCAAGCCGAGGGGCGAGGGGTGGGGGCTTGGCTCCGCATAACCCCTATTGCGGTCCGACTATGATCCGATCGACACCGCGAGATTACTCGGTCCGAGTCGGTTGATAATTCGGACAGCGCATGCTTGTAAACGGTGAATTGGACTATGAACTGGGGGGTGTTCCATCAACGTCGCTAACACAAATAAGTCTCACTTGGGTAAACGTCAATTTAGACTTAAGCCTCAAGCCGTTCCACTAACGTTCCGTTCCACTTACAAGCAACGCTAATTCAAGCTAGACCTCACTCTGAAGCCCAGATCAGGCGATAGTCGAAAAGAGGAGTTATGTCGCAAAAAGCAAAGCGTAAAGCAGCAGAGAGGTGTTGTTTCAGCAGCGTAAATTGTTTTTTTGAGTGTTTTGGGAGTAAAAAGAGCAATGTTGCCGCAATTACCATGGCAAGGGAGACAACTTGTCAAACCATTACGACCGTTAACATGCGTAAATTGTAGACCTACCAAATTGACTTAACATATATATATATATATTTAGGCCTACTGATAATTAGCGTAATTTGATGAGCTGTCTGAAACCGTTCTGACAGTAGGCTAGCCTATGGCCAATACTCTCAACAGGAGATTGAAAATAATATTAGCCCAAAAGAGAACGTGGCAGCAATTGAAAATTGTAGGATAAAATTCAAAACACTGAAGAAAGCCATGGTTAATTGCACTTGATGTGGGCTAATACTGTTTTAAATTACTTCAAAATAACTTTGCCACACGCATTTATTAACTGGTAGGCTAAATGATGAGATTTAAGATAAAAAGGAAAGATAACCATAACTAAAATAAGGATTCACTGAAATGACTAGTGTTGCACAGATCCAGCATTGACTTTTTAGATCAGAAGGTGACCCAAACTGCACACTTTGTTTGGAAGAACAGTCATTTAAAATTGCTTAGCATGACTATCATTATTATATAATGAGTATTTCCAATTAACATAGTCTGCCTCCACAGATCCAGAGGGGGCTTGGACAGTGACAGACTCACTTTGGGAAAGCATGCCCTACTGGGAACATTGGGCACAGCATCTAATTGTCTTCTTTGGAAAGGGCAACATTTGGGACACTGTCATGTAGGGGCAGCATAAAGGGCACTTCATAACAGCACCCTTTTCCATTGGAAGTAAGTGCATGGGAACAGTCCAATTTAGGCCATTATAAGGGCACCTTATAGGGTACTGCATCACATTTTCTATACTATAAAAGGAACTCATTAAGACATGTTTTTACACTTACAGAGGGCACTGTCATTTATTGCGTGGGGCATCCTGGGCACTCAAGCATATTTCACAATGTGAATGGCAGACAGTAGGGCACTTGGTCTAATTTTTGCCACTCGAAGGCATTTTAGAAACACTTTCAACCATGGGGGCACCAGGTATATATATATATATTATTTATGTTTTTTTTATTTTCAAGAATGACAATTAAATCTATCTTGATGAACTATGCTGGGCCTGCTGAACCTATACTTCTTCCACAGATACTGGTCAGGGAAGCATTACTTCCGTCTCTGAAGACCCTTGGGGCTGGTGGGATAAACGCTCTTTGTATAATCTGAGCACCTTCATCCACCACAGGCTTGTCAAAGAATGGATATGCCATAATTGGTTGTAACTTGTCTTGAGGCTCTGCTTAGTTTCTAAGGCCTTATTTTATGTCAATTAACCAACGGCTTTTGAAAACAGCTTAAGTGCCATTTTTTCTTAACTTGTTAATTTAAATTAATATATTTTTTGGAGATGAAGTAGGCCTAAACACGTGAATCATTCATGTCTGCACAAGTCTGAATTTACGTTTCCGAACACGGACTAAAGTGCTTTGCGCGCAGGAATTTACTCGACGGAACTGTCTTTTGAGATTCTGTTTCCGCCTGTTTGAAATTATTTGCAACACATTTTAGTTTAGCTTGACTTCTAGCCTGACACCAAGCCCCCACCCCTCGCCCCTCGGCTTGAAGCAACGGCCCCGGTGGATGTAGGTGGTATTGCATGTGCGGTTAGGTTTCCGAGTCTTCCGGTCGTTTTTATTCTATTAACTCCATTCAACATTAACAAAACTATCTCCCCCAATAATTTTTGTTTGATTCTCGAACCTGGCTCATACTACTAGCTTTTTCATAGAAAATGTTTTCCCGATTTTTGCTAAGTTTGAAACCAATCCGAAATGGGTAAACTAGCAACCCATTTATTTGCTTAGTCAATGAAAGTTGCCTGCAAATGTGCTGGCGGATACTAACAGGGCACGAGCACAAAAGTTCACATTGGCCGATAGACGATTTACATGAGCTCTCGGAGCTAGGGAAAAAAAGAGCCACTGTTTAAAGCTAGACAGGAAGACACGGAAGTGGAAAGATGGCCGCGTCCAGTCTCGAAATCTCGCTTGCCTCACTGCGCACTTTTCATAGAAATGAATGGGGACGCCATCTTGGAAGACAAAAGTAGCTTACTCTAGTTATATTAACTCTATGCCTGACACGGATCAGGCTAGTTCCGAACCTTGATTACGTAGCTAGAACTAGAATAATCCACCTTCATGGAACGGAACTCTCGCTAAAGTTAGTGAGACTTGGCGAAATAAGTCTCGCTTTCCCTTAATCGACGCTGATGGAACACCCCCCTGGACTCTGCGTCTTTGCGTATGTATGCGTATGTTGTTGGTAGTGGTGAAGAGGTCAAGCGGAAAGGGCTGTACCACCACTAGTTGTATTGAAAACAGCGCCACGTATCGCACTGGGATATTACATAATTTCGGCCAATGATTCGGTTTATTCACTGCCATATATATTTGGATAATAGCAGTTGCCCCAAAAATGTGCATTATCCGAACAAAGCTAGATTCGAATTGATCCCATCATGTAAACGCAGTGAGTGTGATGGTCTGGGCTGTTTTGCTGCTTCAGGACCTGGAAGACTTGCTGTGACAAATGGAACCATGAATTCTACCAAAAAATCCTGAAGGAAAATGTCCGGCCATCCGTTTGTGACCTCAAGCTGAAGCGAACTTGGGTTCTGCTTCAGGACCATGATCCAAAACACACCAGCAAGTCCACTTCTGAATGGCTGAAGAAAACAAAATGAAGACTTTGGAGTGGCCTGGTCAAAGTCCTGACATGCTGTGCCTTTGGCCTTAAAAAGGCTGTTAATGCTAGAAAACCCTCCAATGTGGCTGAATTACAACAATTCTGCAAAGATGAGTGAGCCAAAATTCCTCCACAGCGCTGTAAAAGACTTGTTGCAAGTTATCACAAACGCTTGATTGCAGTTGTTGCTGTTAAGGGTGGCCCACCAGTTATTAGGTTGTAAGGGGCAATCAGGGGGCTTTTCACATCACTGTAGGTTCTTAGTCCTCATAGATGGACTGTCCTCACCTCCTTTCTCTTGCGGGCGGCTTTGCACAGGAGACTCTGGGCCTCTGTGGCGGGGAGGGCGTGGTCATCGTACAAGTCTGGAATGCACACAGACCAATCAGTCAGTTAGCCTACAGAACCACCTGAATATATCAGAAAGGTTCCTTGTCCTGCCAGGCATTCGCCACCAGATGTTACACTACCTCTACAAGCACACAAATGGGTAAAAGGTGTTGTGTATCCTCTTAGCTTGCCTGCCTGTCTGTCAGCCTGTCTGAGTGTGGTTTGTGATGACTTACTGAACTTCATACGGATGTACTCATAAGGGTCCTCCTGCCAGAGTTTCTCATCCTCATCTTTGTAGCACATGAGAGGGAAGATCACCTCCTGACAAATGGTCTGTAGAAAACAGGAGGAAACAATTCAGCTAACAGACCAACACTCAGCTTAGGAAGTCTACTTTTCGATTAGTATTGTGTGTGTGCCAGACCTGTATGTGGGGTTTCATGTGTTTCCAGGTGATGGAGTGGGACAGTCCCTGACGCAGGTAGCTGAGGGACTGTTGTAGGACGTGTGGAGTTACATACTGCTTCTGTCTGTGCTGGTCTAACACCTTCAACAGCACCTGAGTGACAACACACACACACAATCATCAGGGGGAACAGAACATGTATTCACCAGCTCACAAGGTGTTAGATATATGTGAAATATTATAATAACAGTTAACTATTATTTTGTTGTTGCTTATAACATATACTTCCAGCACATTAACAATTTGATCTACATACAGACAAGACTTCTCTCACACTACTGAAGACAATCACTATACTACTCTGCCCAAGGAACTGTTTATGTTCCTGTTCTGTTAAGTTTGAATATTGTCCTAAGACAAATGTAAAGTATTTATCCATGCATAACTACTAACATAATAAATAGGTTATTTATTAATGTTTTCTAACTTGTTAACTAGCTAATGGATTTCTGCGTTATTATATATTATACACATGTAATATAATAAAGTATGATATTGATTTTAGCTTGATTTAGCAATTGGTTTGTTCATAAATCCAGTTCTATTTTTACTAGTGCACAGTGCCGATGACGCAGTCAATGATTAAGATGTCAATGAGACACAGAAACACAGATTCCTTGAACTACATATAAGAAACAGTGCCTGTGATGTTGCTGAGTAAGATGTCAGTGACACACAGATTTCTGGAATTATAGATTGATGTGATGCAGCTGATGACAGTTCTTCTAACAAAATGCACTGATCTAAAGGCTACCGAAATAAAGAATCAGGTGGCCAGCATTTCATCCATACAGAGAACTGGTGATCAGTTGGCTGAGCGGTTAGGGAATTGGGCTATTAATCAGAAGGTTGCCTGTTCGATTACCGGCCACGAAAAATGACTTTGTAGCCTTGGGCAAAGCACTTCACCCTCGGGGGAATGTCCCTGTACTTACTGTAAATCGCTCTGGATAAGAGCGTCTGCTAAATGCCTAAATGTAAAACCCTTAGAAAGAAGCTGATTCAATGTGATGCCAGCAGTCAGGCCTGCTCACCTGGCGCTATCGGCGTTAGCTACTAAATGACAATAGGCCTACCCAAAAAACATATTTGTGAATTGCCAATTGAATGGTTGTCCAGCAAGTAAGTCCTTGTTTGATGAGGCCTAAAGCAATGGAAATCAGGCTTAACCATAGTGAATTGTTTGTTTTAGTTAATATCCTTCCAGCTGAAATAAAATATCCATTCTAAATATAATCTTTCTCTTAGTTAGCTATCCAGCATTTCCTTCATGTGAAGTGGCTGAGCGGTTAGGGAATCGGGCTAGTAATCTGAAGGTTGCTGGTTTGATTCCTGGTCGTGCAATTACGTTGTGTCCTTGGGCAAGGCACTCCACCCTACTTGCCTCGGGAATGTCCCTGTACTTACTGTAAGTCGCTCTGGATCAGAACGTCTGCTAAATGTAAATTATTGGTGTTCGCAATTTGTTCACCTTCAACAAGTTTGTCATATAATGCAATGCACTTTACAGGACTATTTAATTTTCACCAACCACTCATCAGAGCAATACACATCATTTCAACTTCACACATTGACACGTAAGATCAGTTGCTCAAGCGCTCGCTATACATAGTGCCAGCTCAACATTGCTGAAAGAGTTCCATCATGAAACTGGTGGCAAATAACTTTTGGGGATCTTGAAGAGCTTATGCAAACAACGTCCTTGGGTTCTGAAATGGACACCTGCAAAATTTGAACTTTGCAGAGTGCCTGGTTTTCGAGATAATTGTGGGACAAAAACATACACACACACACTCCTGGCATTATTTGATGGTCCATTCTAAAAGCAATGCCACAGATGGCTTCGCACTTGGGAAAATATTTAAGAAAACTTGGGAGGAGCAATTCAGTGAGGGATCCCTGCCTCCATACCCAGTACATAATGTATTCTCATCAATTCAAAACCTAAAAAGCCTGTTTAATCAAACCATTCCTAGTTATTTGTCTGAATATGACATGAGAAATACAGTGTGCAATAGAGAGTTTCCAAAATTCGGCATCAATTCATGAGTGTAATCCAGTGTAAACTCCTAGAAATATCTTTGCACATTGTACACTTTTCCTACCTGCTGTATGCCCATGGCGTATGTCTTGAGGAAGAAATCCGCAAACTCAAAGTATTCCTTAGTCACATTCCCTGGGCTTCCATACCTACGAAACAGGAAAACTTTTTTGTACATCTCCAGGAAGCGAATTCTGTCTCGATTCATCCTCAGGTAAGGTGATGGTGACTACAGGGCCTCACCTCTCAAACAGCCTGGTCAGGATGTGCATGGCCCACTTCTTACACTTCCACCACACCAGCTCCGGACGGTCGTCTTCATCAACCTCCAACGTCTCCTAACACACACACACACACACACACACACACAGACACAAACGTAGACACAAGGTTCAAAAACATGTTCATACTATGAAAAAAACAACAAGTGGAAGGAAGAGAGAGATTGAAAGAGCAAAGCGAGGGTGAGTGTGTGTGTGTGTGTGTGTGTGTGTGTGTGTGTGTGTGTGTGTGTGTGTGTGTGTGTGTGTGTGTGTGTGTGTGAAACTCACTGGTGGAACACTGCGGTCCATCACAGCCCTCAGTATCTCCATCCACTGAGTCATAATAGTGTTGTTGATAAGCTGGAGAGGCAGGGAGTACTGCAAAAGAGAACACATACTCCATTACGCACTTACATCCACACTGTCAATAACACACCATGTCTCCCATAACGATGACAGACACAGCCACTAGTTTAGAGGGACTACCTAGTGCAAAGAGATCTAACAAAGACACACCTGTACGAGTGCGTGGAAGATCTTAAGGATCTGTTTCTGGATGAGGACAGAGAAGATGGTGGAGTCTGGCAGCAGCTGGATTATGAGTTGCTGGATACGGGGTAGAAAGATCTGCATGGCTGCCAGCAACGGCTCCCTGTCATCAGCCTTCTTATACCTGGCCCACACACATACACATTGATCAGCATTATGCAGATCAGCACCCACACACAACACCCTCAGAAACAAAACACCTAATCAACCAACTCCAACTATCTTTGATGAGGACTACAATTCCCTGTTGTACCGTCATCAGTGGCCACCAGGCAGAGAGACGGGCACTAAGGATAGACAAACAGAGCAGAGGAAGGAAGGAGGTGAGACTCACTCGTAGTTCTTGACAAGCTGGTAGAGGGCCAGCAGACTGCCATACCAGCCACTGTTCTGAGACTGCAGGTACACCCCAATCTTATCCACAATGGCTGTCCAGCGACCAGGGAAGTCGTGCTTTATGATGGCTCGCAAACACACAGTCAGCTGGGCCCTGTGAGTGAGTGAGTGAGTGAGTGAGTGAGTGAGTGAGTGAGTGAGTGAGTGAGTGAGTGAGTGAGTGAGTGAGAGAGAGAATCCTTGTCTTTGAGTGGTCAGCTGGTGTCATGGTTCTACAGAGCCAACACGTTTGGATCCCAACACTGGATGTTCAATGCACGAACACTACCACCACAATTTAAGTATAGCTACATTCAAATTTCAGTCAAAGCTATGGAGTTACGACCTACCGTATGGATTCTGGGCACTGGATAATGCCCTCCACGATGTTATCTCGAATCTGCTGGCGGTCATTCTCATGGATGTTGAAGGGGAACACCACCTCCCCAATTGAGGGCTCGCGGTCCTGCCAGTACTGGCTAACCATGTTCTTCAGGTAAATGGCTGCTGCACAGGGCCGGCGCACAATGAAGACATCACATACTGAAGATCAGACGGTACTGGACACCACACACACATTTGCAGGGTCAACTACTTTTCACAAATGCTCATACCATTTCATTACCACCACATACTATAGTCTATTTAATAGTTTATGTCAAATTCAACACGTAGTCTAATATTTAATCTAGTCCTCCTTACCTGCTTGGCGTACGGGAAACTCTACCTGTTCAGACACAATAATCTGGAGCAGGGTGGGGGCAAAGTTGATGATCTTGTAAGACTGGAACACACATAAAAAAACACCTCCATTGAGTTTTGAACCAACATTCATAAGACAAGACACAGTGAAATCAACCAGTCAGCAATCCGTTTTAAATCGAGATAATGTAATGAATTTCTTCCGAGTTGATCTGAATTGAGATGATCTGTTGGAACGCAAACAAACTATTCCGATTTGCAGGATGTATATCACAATTTTCTTTTTGGGGCATGATGTCAAAAATGGTAGCTTACTGCATCGGTAAGAGTGTCCGAGAGTATTCTCTTAAAACCAACACACCCAGGAAACAACAACACTCTGGTTGATTGACTTTGTTACTTGTTTAGCAACTGTCACTGTCAACTGCATATTCTATTTATCAGTTATCACGTTATCCTCGCTCTGAACAATATCTGGATTGTGAAACTGTAAAATGAATTATATCATTTACGAGGCAACAGCTTATGTTTCAACGACGGTTTTCAAACAATTAATGACCAAAGGGATCCGCAAGAGCACGAAAACTAAACTATGATGGTTCGGAAAAGTATTTGATTCTCGATGCTGGGCCTTACAATCATAACATGAACCCATTCTTAACATAAAGGATGTATGATAACCCGTTAACAAAACAAACTTATTTCACTCAAACACCCACCTGATTGAGTTCATTTTCAGCCGCTATCCTGAGGTTGGGATCAATTGTCCCCTTCAAAGCCTGGATAATTCGATTGGGATCCATCTTTATTAGTTATACTGTCAGTTTTGCGCTTTCACAATCACTTTCTGGTCTAAATTTGACTAAGCGTTTTGGATGTGTATACATTACCCCCGCCCCATTTTACCGTCAATAAGCAGGCGGTGGACGTAAAGCAAAACAGCGGAGTTTTACGGTAGAACTTCTTCATATGCATCCGCAGTAAGGTGAGTCATTTACTGCCCCCCCAAGTGCTGGAGTATTATGACTGAAGACTTTATAATAAAGAAATAAAAGTTGGATGTTTTGTAGGCTACTTACGTGTATAAATGATATGCTTCTGTCAGCTCTAACTAATCCATCCAATGTTCATGAGTGGTCACGGAACCTGTAATGGTGTAACCTTGATTTTGCCACCAAATTATCTAAATCTGAAATATCTAAATCGCGGTTTTATGCCTCCGCCAGCCAGTCACATTGACAATCCTCTCTGTCCATCATGTAGTGTAGCCTAGTCTAATGGTTAAGGAAATCCAAGCAACAATGTAGGCTAATCTGTATAGGCCTACTTAGAAAAGAGTTCACTTTTGATATACTTTTAAGTATGCTTTGAAAATAGTTCACTTTTGATATAGCCTACTTTTAAATATGCTTTGAAAATAGTTCACTTACTCCCAAAACATTTTGAAGCCCTATAATCTTATACTAATAAATAATTATCAATTGGAGTAAAATACAAAAAAAGCTACTTGAGAAAGAAGCAGAGAGAAGGGTTGCATTATGCATTTGAAGGTTATACTGTAGTGATGTGTCGTTCGTGAACGATTCGTTCATTTTGAACGAATCCTTATAAGGACTCGGGAGTAACGAGTCCTCTCAACGAGTGATTCGTTCATTTCCCGACTCGGTCTTTCTACGAGTCTTTGGATCATTTTTCACGTGACCTGCATAGGCTCTGTAGCTAGAGGAAACGAACGATTCGTTCCTTTCCCGACTCGGTCTTTCTACGAGTCTTTGGATCATTTTTCACGTGACCTGTACAGGCTGTAGCAAGAGGAAACGAACGATTCGTTCCTTTCCCGACTCGGTCTTTCTACGAGTCTTTGGATCATTTTTCACGTGACCTGCATAGGCTCTGTAGCTAGAGGAAACGAATGATTAGTTCCTTCCCCGACTCGGTCTTTCTACGAGTCTTTGGATCCTTTTTTCACGTGACCCGCATTGTATTTTTTAGTAGAGGAAACAGTTTCCTTATTCCCTTTCGCGTGGCCGCTGTTTTAGTAAGACGTGAATGAATGATATTCGCTCAAGTCATCATACTGACTGGTTTTGTTATTTTCACTTTACATTTACACTTACAGTTTAGTGCAGTGTAATTGTTTGACGTGATAATTAAATGCTAGTGTGATAATACATGACCAAATCATACAAACTCATGATACATTATTTTAATGCAGGAATTTATTTTGAAATAGTATTTGCTGGTGCACATGTCATGCACTAACCTACAGTGGACGTATAGGGGCTATACGTCCTTTGCAGTGGACGTATAGCCCCCACCCCCCCCCCCCCCCCCCCCCCCCCCCCCCTGAAATGAACAAATGACTCGAAAAAAGATTCGTTCATTTTACTGAACGAGATTCAAAGAACCGAATCAGTAAAAAGAACCGAACTTCCCATCACTATTATACTGTCAAACTGAAGAAATAACGACGTGAAAAGATTAAGATAGCGTGGCTCATTGGCTGGTCAATTCCCATGATGCAAGGCGGTAAATGATGTTACCATTTACTGATAAGTTAGCCTTTTTTTCGAAATACATATGTAACTTCATTAATTTCTTTTTTTTTATGTGTCTGCTTCGAATGTAGTAGTGTTTTTTTGCGTGGTAATTGTCATTGTTGTGCTGGTTTGCCATTGTAACCATGAGTTAAATTACTGTTACGTTTAATAAATAGAGCTGGATTACCTTATTAGAGACGCATGAATAACATAGTTTTTTGGGTCTAGAAAGACACCATACATAGGTCACACATGCAAGAAACAATTTTTCTCGTATATTAATTTAGTGTCACTTAGTGAGAGCCCCCCTTATCGTCAAGTAACCATAGAGTTAGTGTAACTAGAGTAAGGCCGAATCCCAACACTCCCCCTTGCCCCTTACCCTGAACTTACCCCTTCCCCTTGGCCCTCGAAAGGAAGGGGTAACATAGCCCTAGGAAATGGGACACCACTTGGTTACAGGGACGTCATCTAGCACGTATCGATATCTCCAAAGCAAGTAGCGTTATGCTAGCCTGACGTTGTCATACTCATAATTCTAGTCAGAATATGAGTCTGAGAACTCTCCGTTGGGCTTTGACTACGAGGCGTGTTTCAAACGAGCCTAGAAAACAAATGCCTCTTCGCTCATTTGGATAGATCTACAACCTATCAGAGCAACAGAGTATGTGACGTATGTTAAGCGCCGCATAGTTGTTGTCAACATAACTAAACTGAGAGGCAGCTAAATCTTTACTGACTAAACTGCAAGCAGACTTGAAGTATGCTTGAAGAATGAATACAAACGATTTTTGCCGGTGTTGTAAAATTAATTTAAGGGTAAGGGGAGTACTTGTTCACACGGTCAACCTTTTTGAGCGAAACAATAAAGGGCAATGCATATACGAACAAGTTCTCCGTTTAGGATTACAACTCCACAAAAGAAAAGGAGAAACCACAATGGCCACTGGGTTTTCATTGTGTCCCATCTTCTTCGCAAACATCGGGGCCAGCTGATAAATTAAACGTTTACCGAATCCCGTAGGAAAGACGGCAAAAACATATTTTCCATCGACAAATGCCTTGATTGCGTCTCTCTGTTCCTCTTTCAAAATTAATGCGCTGTCGATGTCTTCTAAAACAGACTCGATGGCAGAATCATAACATCCCAGATCTCCAGCAGTAGCCATGTTTGTTCAAAACGAATTCAACTTAAGCGCTCTTTTGTATCGTGGGTGATTACATTACTGTTGATCATCTGTCCATCATCGTATAAAGCCCGCCCTGGCAATTTCATTGGTTCGCCCAGATTCTGGTTTTCTGTAGTTGGTCCCCAATACGAGACCCTCCAGACCCAACTTCCCGACCAAATTTTTTTTGGGCGGTGAGAAGTTGGGCTGGCAGCCAGGCTAGCGTTATGCACTGATATTAAATGAAATTCGCTGCTAATGGAGTTTACTTAGAACTGTAGACATGCTGGTCAAAGAAATGCGGGACTGTTGTGCAATTCAGAACTGTAACATTAACGTACCAAACTAGCGATTTTTAGAAACGTTTCAATTAGGAAAATGGTTGCAAATATATATGTTCATGACTGTATATAACACAAAACAAGACTGTCATAATTTTGTTATCAATTAATTAAGCCGATAATATAACATTTATCGGACTCTCTGGAGGATTTGGTCGCCATTGTTGCCGGTCGCGCAGTTTTCACATAGCCCTAGGTTTCAAGTAAGCTCCCGATCTTACTTGGGTTTAAGGGGTGTATACCCCTTAGTCTTAGCCCTTCCCCTAGCTCCAAAAGAGTATTGGGACACCACTAAAGCCTAGTTTATACTTTTGTCGCCGACACTTTTGAAATGGTCGCCGACAGAAATGGCGTCACGGTCGACACTTTTAACCGTCGCTTGAAAGTGTCGCCTACCAGGAGAAATTTCTACTGGCGCTGATGTCGTCACATTGTGTCGCGCAAGTTTGATTGGCTAGATAGACGGCACGCGTCGTTGACTGCTTTGTTTTAAACAGAGCAAGTTAGAACATATCCTGACTGCAATCCTCTCTAACTTGCTCTGCCAATCTCTCCTTTATTCCTTCCATCTTAAACAGCTGTTAAGCGTTCACTGAAAATGTAAAACAAAGCAGTCAACGACGCGTGCCGTCTATCTAGCCAATCAAACTTGCGAAAGTGTCGACCGTGACGCCATTTCTGTTGGCGACCTTTTCAAAAGTGTCTGCGACCTAAGTAAATATTGGGCTTAACTCTCACGGGAACGCGCAAAACTAAGGGGAAGGGGTAAGGGGGAGTATTGGGATCCGGCCTAAGCTACCTTGTCTTCCAAGATGGCGTCTCCATTCATTTCTATGAAAAGTGCTCAGTGGCGCAGTGAAGCAAGCGAGAGCGCGAGACCGGACGCGGCCATCTTTCTACTTCCGTGTCTTCCGGTCTAGCTTTTTTTTATTTTATTTTTTATGTATATATATTTTATATTGCAAAAACAGAACAACAACACACAACAACTCTCGCAGGGGAAGAGAGAATATACATACAATACAAATGTTTTCAAAGTGCACAAAAGAACTTCCTAAGCAGTTAAACAAACAAAAACAAATCTAAAGGGGAATTAATACACAAGGCAATATGGCTATGGTAAATAAAATTATCATTTAGGAGCAGCACACAAGGAGAAGTGAATCAAAACAGTAGTTTCGGAGATATGTTACTACACATTTTTCTTGCAGTTACACTAGATTTGATCATTCATAAACTAGACAAAGGAAGGCTTAGAACTTATCCACTTACTGCAATGCAGCTAAATCTAATACAGACGAATCTACATGATCCATATAAAAAAGGATGTGTGGCAAGGTGAGAACAGGGACACCAACAATTTTAAGTGACAGCCAATCATGTATCTCAGACCAGAAGACGTTGGCCACGGGGCAAAAAAAGAACATGTGCTCCAGAGTCTCATCAGCCACCTTACAATAACACAAGGGTGTACATCAAATCTGAATCTCTGTCTAAGAAAGTCAGCGACCGGATATATTTTATAAATTATTTTAAGGTGAGTCTCTTTTACTTTCGGGGAAATGGGCCATTTAATGAATTTAAAATGTAATTTTTCTATGGGCAATGCACCCGTATTCGGAACCTGTACACACAATCCTCTTCCATAATCATTTTTATTTATTTATTTGAAAGCATCATTAATAAATCTGTTATTACATTTACTGTCAAACAAAATACAATCATTTATAACTAAATTTGGTAAAGTTGGTATGGGTCTTGTTCTTGCATACAACATTGTGCCTCGAACTATCTGTAGTAATGGTACAGGTATTACATTACAAATCTTGATAAATTCTCTAGAGGTACAATTTAAACTATATTTATCCAAGAAAGCCTTATACTCCAAAAATGTAGAATTATCAATCATCTTTAATGTCGTTTACATTTACATTTAGTCATTTAACAGACGCTCTTATCCAGAGCGACTTACAGTAAGTACAGGGACATTCCCCCCGAGGCAAGTAGGGCCTTGCCCAAGGACACAACGTCATTTGGCGGGGCAGGGAATCGATCCCGCAACCTTCCGATTACTAGCCCGACTCCCTCACCGCTCAGCCATCTGACTCCCGTTTACAAACACAATGCCCTTTTCATACCAATCCATTTTAAATAACGAGTTCCTGTTGATTACAATGACTCTATTGTTCCATAAGGTGGATCCATGTGGAGAAAAGCTATGGGTGAATATCAGTTTCCAATACTGTAGAATTTGTTTGTGGAAGTTTGATAACTTAATAGGAATTCTGGTCAACTCAAAATCACACTGTAAAAAAAATTCAAGCCCTCCTACTTTTTAAAATATATTTCTAGGTATGTGAAACCACATAGAATCTGGTTGTAAAATATATGTTTTCAACCAATTAATTTTAAAGGTCCCAAACATTGATTCAAAATCCAAAGCATTGATTCCACCCATAGCATACTCCTTAACAAGCTGTGATTTCTTAACATAATGAGTTTTATTTCTCCACAAAAAATTGGAAGTTGGCTTTCTTAACATTACCAGGAGACACATACATGGAGTGACTTGGATAAATTACTTTGGAAATACTTTCTGCTTTAGATAGAGTAACTCTACCAAGGATGGTGAGGTCTCTGGTAAGCCAGCGACTCTATCTACTCTACGGTTAGAAAAATTAACATCTTACCTTCTGATAGCATTTTTAGACAGAACTATCCCTAGATATTTCACTTCAGATTTAACCTCGATTGAAGAAAGGATGGAATCCGTAGAAAAGTGGATGGGAAGTAGCTCACATTTTTTAACATTGAGGGTTAATCCTGAAGCTTTAGAGAAAATCGAGATAGACCTAAGGGCAACATCAACAATGAATTTATCCTTTAAAAGGAGTGCTGTGTCGTCTGCAAACTGACTTGCTTTAAATTCCTTATCAAATATCGAGATTCCATGCAACTCAGGGTTGTGATTAATGAGCATGATAAGTGATTGGGTGGCTAGAATAAACAGTTTGGGAGAAATCGGGCACCCTTGCCTAATACCTCGGAGCACGTCAAACCTAGGAGTTATACCAGGATTCACGGAAACAGAACTATATATGTCAGTATAAAACATCTTAATTATCTCACAGAAGCTGTTCCCAAAACCTAAAAAATCAAAAACTTCAAATAAAAAGGTATGTTCAACAGTATCAAGAGCCTTATAAAAATCTAGAAACTAAATAAAAGCATCAGTTTTAATGAGGTCTCGATAATCAAGCATGTCTTGCAGCAATCTGGTATGATTATGAATGTTTCTACCCCTCATGAAAGCTGATTGACACTCATCAATAATATGCGATAACCCCTCATTCCAACGATTAGCATAGACATGTGCCAGCAATGTATAATCGTAACATAACAAGGCAATTGGTCTCCAATTATCCAATAAAAGATTCTTTGTTATTTTGGGGGATAAGAGTGATGAGACCATGTTTCATAGTGGGAGAAAGATGACCTGCTGAGATACAATCTAAATATGCATTATAGAGTAGTTCCCTGATATAATTCCAAAAGAAAGACAGAAACTCCACAGTTATCCCATTTATTCCAGGTGATTTCCCCTTAGGCATCTGTTGGACTGCCAAGTCTAGCTCCTCAATTTTTAACTCATCCTCCATAAGTTGTTTAAAGTTATCATCCATTGACTTCTTAAACCCCAGAATCTGATCTAAGAAAAAACAACAATCTTCTTTAGAAAAAAAGGACTTATACAAATTACTATAAAAAGCTTTGATGTACTCATATTCTTGGTCTTGGTCCACAACAATAGTATCATTAATATTTAACTTCCGAATACTCTTCTTCGTCTGTCTCTGCTTTTCCAGACTAAAGAAATAAGAAGAGTTATTTTCCCCTTCTTCAATCCAACGAGCCCTCGAACAAATAAATGCCCCCATAGCCTTTTCCAGATATATATTGTCAAGATTGGACTGTAGATTGTTTAATTCAGTCTGCTCTTCCAGTGCCTAATCATCTTTACAGCACAGCTTATTAATGTGACTGATGTCCGGTCTAGCGTTAAACAGTGGCTCTTTTTTTCCTAGCTCCGAGACCTCGTGCATGTTTGCAACTAGCTATACACGTCATACTTTGCGCTGTTGGCCGTCATGGAGACTGTATTCCGGTTGATGACCTGGTCCAGCGTTGGTAGACCGATGACCAGGCAGGTCCTGACAGCTCAAACCCCCCACACCACAGGGAATGTGTGGGGGGGGACAGAGAGAGGAGAGCAGGGATTAGAGAATGCCAGGAGCAGCTAACAGTTACAGTCATAATAGAATGAGTTCCCCACCGGTCAGTGTGGACTAGTGCAGCAATTTAACAGAGCTAAAAGGGTATTTGATACTGCCCCACACACCAAGACAGCGACAGCCCCCCTCGGTTGGAACATGAAATCTGTTCCAGGGGAAATAACTCTAAAAAAGGTTATACTTATACGAATAAGGATGAAAACAACCAGTCCCCCGCTGTCTCCAACGAGTAACAAAAACTATAACAATAACAATATACAGCAACTGAACTATAACAGTAACAATATACAGTAACAGGTTTACTTTCTTTATAACATCTAGATGGGCAATGTGAACATAAGCTATAATTACAATTTAAAAGTTACATGTGATACACACATAGGCAAACGCACACCCCAGGTTTACATAGAAAGTACACACATCCTTACCTTTAACAATCATAGAATTGACTAAACAAGAATGTTTTAATCTAGTTTTGAATGTCGAAACAGTATCAGCCTCCTTAATTGAGACAGGTAATTTGTTCCAGAGAAGAGGTGCTCTATATGAGAACGCCCTACCTCCAGCAGTTTTTTTCTTAATTTAGGGTATTACCAGATAGCCGGCATCTTGAGATCTTAAAGTCCTTGCGGGGCAATAGGGTGCAAGGAGACAAGGATGGTGGTCCTTGGTAAAGTGGTGCCAATCCATGCAGAGATTTGTAAGTTAGTAGTAAAACTTTGAAATCAGCTCTGGCTTGGATAGGGAGCCAGTGTAAAGAGATAAGAGTAGATGTTATATGATCAAACTTTCTTATTTTAGTCAATAGTCTAGCCGCAGCATTTTGCACCCGCTGTAAAAAATTTGGGTAGGTAATTGGGAGGCCAGAGAACAACACTTTGCAGTAGTCCAATCGCGACGTAACAAAAGCATGTATTCGTTTTTCAGCATCATCCTTTGAGAGGAATTTTCGTATTTTGGCAATATTACGTAGATGGAAAAATGCAGTTCTGTTGATTTGCTTAATATGGTACTCAAACGAAAGGTCTGGGTCCAATGTGACTCCTAGATTTTTTACCAGCTGGCTTTGAGATACTTTGACGCCGTCTAAGTCTAAGGTCAGATTGGATACATTATTTCTGTATTTTTTAGGGCCGAAAATTTGAACCTCGGTTTTATACGAATTAAGAAGAAGGAAATTTGCTGTCATCCAAGTTCTCAACCCCGAAACACATTTTTCCATAGCATGTGGAAATTCTCCAGGCTTTATACACATGTATAGCTGAGTATCATCTGCATAACAGTGAAAATTTACCCCAGAGCTTCTAATTATGTTTCCTAAAGGCAACATATAGAGTGAAAATAACAGAGGGCCTAGAACTGAACCTTGTGGTACTCCGTATTTTACAGTGGAGCTCCTGGATGAGCAGCCATCATAGTGGACATATTGTGATCTATCAGATAGATAGGATCTAAACCACTGAAGTGAAGTACCAGAAATCCCAACATAGTTCTCCATACGTTCCAGGAGAATCTCATGATCCACAGTGTCAAAAGCTGCACTTAGGTCAAGAAGAACCAGGACAGAGATGGAGCCCGCGTCAGAGGCTAATAATAGATAATTGACTACCTTAGCTAATGCAGTTTTAGTGCTGTGGTGAAGACGAAATCCAGACTGGAGAGGTTCATAAAGCTGATTTGAGGAGAGGTGCTCAGTGAGCTGTTGTGCCACAGCTTTTAAAAATTTTTGGGAGAGAAATGGCAAATTTGAAATTGGCCTGTAGTTGTTAAGACAACCTGGATCCAGGTTTGGTTTTTTGAGAAGGGGCTCAATAATAGCTTGTTTGAAATCGTCAGGGACTTGTCCAGTTACAATAGATTCATTAATAATACTAAGCATGGGTGGTCCAATAATAGGGAGAAGTTCCCTACAAAGTTTGGCAGGGAGGGGATCGAGAAGGCAGCTAGTGGGTTTCGAGGAGTCTATCAGCTCGATGAACGCTTCCATAGAAATAGGGTTAAAGTGAGTGAGAGCCTCAACATGCAGCATGCAGTGTATAGAGGAAAAATCTGTGTTAATGGCCACTCCTCCAGGACTAGTCTGTAGTTGATCCCTTATTGCATAGATTTTTTGGTCAAAGAAATTATTGGGAGAGAGATCTGAACTAACACAGATACCCCTTTTCCACCAACGCATTTTGGGTGCCGGTTATGAGCCGGTGCCTATTCGCGAACCAGTTCTTCCTCTTTCGACAGACTGGGAACCGGGAAAGTGGTTCGTACGTGGTTCGCAACAAGCACTACTTCGGAGCTGGTCTAGTTTATGAACCAACAAAGAACTGCTTGGGGCGGGGTTACCGTGACCAACAAAACGCTTTGGCCGCCATTGCTCTAAGTTTTTACAATTCATATTTCAGCTAAACGGTACTTGTAAATCAGAATCTGAATGAAAGTGTATCGAGAAGGGGGCAGTGTAGTTGCTGAAAATGTGCTTATTTTATTGATGAAACTGCTAATTTGTAAATTTGCTCGGACTTTTATTATTCTCGATTGTAATGTAAACATTCGGGATGCGCGTGCAATGTGGCTGCAGAAAACCGGGAAAGGATAGCATTTTTAATGGCAAAAGGACCACACGGATAATACAAATAGTTAGATGTAAAAAGACCAAAAAGGTCAAGGAGGACAGCCTTTAAAAGAGAAAGCGATTACCCATTGATCTGTCGCATCAGAATTTTGATTTGGGTGACGAAAGTCTTGAAATTTGAGTGAGAATGTCGCCCGGTACAGACCGCATAGACGAGCGGCAACCATGTCTTCGTCATGTCACTAAGTTAATAATTTTACAGTTTTACAGTCAATTTTAAATTTTAAAAGTCGACAACGACAGCTTTCAAGAAATATGGAAATTCTGCTTTTCAGCCAGCTGGTCCAATTGTTTTTCTGATTTGTTCAAACTGGCAATCTGAGTGAGACTGCGTCCCCGTTACACTGTTTTGACGTTAGCCTCAGTCAGACTCGCTCACTGGCAGTGTGCACAATGTTGTGATTCATTCATTTGCCTGAGAAAGCGACCTCCGTTAGCCAGGCTTGTTTTGGCCGATCACTTGGTCAGGCTATTTAAGGGTATCGGGGTCAAGTGAATTTTTTGCATAGACAAGTGAAACGTAAATCTATTTGTCCAAAGGCCAAGAGCCTCAAAAAGTTAATATCAAGCCCTGCAATCCAGTGGCCAGAGATATATGATGACCTGATCGACACTCCAAGTGTAATAGACCGGGGAGAAGTTTGTCTTTTACAACCGACATGCGCAGTTGAGACTGCTTGACAGTTGTGTGACGTAGGGTGATAATTGGTCTATCCAAATGGCGAGTTGAACAAACACGTCGGATGCGCCGTGTTTGGATGCCGATGTAGGTTTGCAAAACCATGAGCAACAACAGCAACGAAACGTCCGCCATTGTTGATTTTGTGTTTGGCGCTACCGCGCTAGCGTTGCTGGGAAATATGAGACGTATACAGTGACGTAATGACGTGGCTCTGTGGTGGCTCTCGCCCGTGGAAAAGCAAACCGGTTCTTAGTAAGCTCCGTTCTTGAACCAGCTCCGAACTGGCTCTAGCACCAGCTCCGAACTAGCTCCCGGTTCACTTTGGTGGAAAGGGGGTAATATTGACGCGAAAGGGTACCCTGTGCGTCCTCATCCGACGCCTAGGGCCGTGACAAAGCGTCGGTATTTGACAACTTGGGAATGAGAACGGGTTGGTTACACAGAACGTTACACATAACCTTTTTTTTGTATATGTGTTATATCCTCTCCTACTCTTTCTTAAAAGCCTAACGAATCTATCTCTTTCTTTCCCTGATCCTGTCTTTCTGCTTGAGCAGCACTGGTTAAAACCTCAAAATATTGTAAACAATTTCTGCATATATGCAGGTATCATCGCTAGTGCTAAATAAGTATTTGGTCGGTTACATGACGCCGGGTAAGTAGGGCTCGTGAGACAGCTCACCAAAAGAACGGTGGGGAACCCACTTGTTTAGCAGATGAAGACATGTTCGTAGGTACCTAGCGAAAAGTCACCTCAACTTTCCTAGACTTGTAGCTACGGTAGCCTACTAATGCTGAAGGCTCGCTGACATTGCATAGCGTCGTTGCTAGCGTGTGACTGTGTGCGTGTAAGAGACGCGTGAGTGACAGAGAGACAGAGGGAGAGCAGGGAAAGGAAATGCAGCTGAACTAGTACGCTGATAATCATAATCATAATCAGAAGGGATTTTATTCGCGATTGTGATTTAAAGTCAGTGTGAGTCCTTGGCCTTGTTAAAGTGGCCAACAGCGGATGGGAAGAAACTATTCTTGTGGCGTGAGGTTTTGGTCTTGATGGACCGCAGCCTTCTACCTGAGGGGAGTAGCTGGAACAGGGAGTGTCCAGGGTGGGAGGGGTCGGCCACAATCTTCCTCGCTCGCCTCAGGGACCTCGAGGTGTGCAGATCCTCGAGGGAAGGCAGATTGCAGCCGATCACCTTCTCAGCAGTGCGGATGATACGCTGCAGTCTGCTCTTGTCCTTGGCAGTGGCAGCAGTGTACCAGATGGTGATAGAAGAAGTGAGGATGGACTCATTGATGGCTGTGTAGAAGTGCACCATCATTGTCTTTGGCAGGTTGAATTTCTTCAGCTGCCGTAGGAAGTACATCCTCTGTTGTGCTTCTTTAGTGAGGGAGCTGATGTTCAGTTCCCACTTGAGGTCCTGGGAGAGGATGGTGGCCAGGAAGCGGAAGGACTCCACTGTATTGACTGGTCCACAACCATCTCCACTGTCTTAAGAGCATTGAAGATGGTTGTGGACATCAGGAAGAACACCCCACTCACCCACTCAGCCCCATAAAACTGCTTATTAAAAATAATAACAAAACGCAATATCTGGCCGCCGGTGTTGATAGTCCTCGGGGACTTCAACATCCACCTCCAAGGAACGCAGGCTGTCGACTTCTTGTCTCTCCTGACTTCCTTCGACCTGACGCTGCTGAGCACAACGGCGACCCACAAGGCAGGCAAACAGCTAGACCTCGTCCTGACACGTAACTGTATCACTGACTTAACCTCTGTAACCCCACTGCACATTTCTGATCACTACTTTATCAAATTATCTGTCTCTCTCCCTCCAACCCCTCCTACCTCCCCTCCCCTCGTAACTTTCCGGCGCAACCTCCGCTCCCTATCCCCCTCCCATTTCTCCTCTCTTTTAACATCCTCCCTCCCTCCCATTGACGAATTCTCGTCCCACCCCACTAACACTGCCACCGACACCTTGTTAACCACTTTAACTGCATCACTTGACTCTCTCTGTCCCCTGTCAACAAAGCCTGCACGATCCTCTCCCTCCTGCCCGTGGCTTACGGATGTTATTCGTGAATAACGGTCCACCCTTCGAGCAACTGAGAGGAGATGGCGCAAGTCCAAAGACGGTCTGGACCTTGATAAGTATCACTCCCTCCTTAAATCCTTCTCTTCTCACATAACTGGTGCTAAAACCCTCTACTTTCTTAACAAAATTAACTCTGCTTCAAACCCCCACAAACGTTTTTCTACCTTCTCCACCCTTCTTAACCCACCTCCCCCACCCCCTCCCTCCACCCTGACAGCAGACGACTTCTCCTCATTCTTTGAGAATGTCCCCTTGATCCTGTCCCCTCCCCTCTCTTTCAAACCATCTCCCCCTCTATCATAACTTTTCTTCCTGCTCTACAGATTTTCTGAGATGGGCATCACTGGCATTGCACTCCAGTGGATCTCAACCTACCTGTCGGGAAGATCCTACCAGGTCTCCTGGGGAGGCAAAGTGTCAGACCCTCGCCAGCTCTCCACTGGTGTCCCACAGGGCTCCGTCCTTGGACCTTGTCCTTGACCTTGGACCTTGACCTTGTCCTTGGACTCTTCTCTCTGTGTCTCCATCAGAGACACAGACTGTCTCTCCACCTTCAAGAGAAGGCTCAAGACGCACTTGTTCCGGGAGTACAACGGTACTTAGGAATGGTTTGTTGAACCCAACGCTAGTTTCCTCAAGGATTACAATGACTCTTGCTTAGACTGTTGCTCTTGTTGGTTAGTGGTAGCTGATTTAAACTGTTGTATTATATTTAATCCTATTTTTATTGCTTTCCTACAGGTACACTTGCACTTAGAGATTCATGTTGTGTATTGTAATTTGCTTAACTACATGCTCTTATGGTTTCTTCCCTTTAGCACTTATTTTTGGTTGTTCACAATGTGTACTTCTGTTTTTGGCTACCTGCAATGCTTTGGGGCTATCTTGTTGTTATTACGCAATATGGAATTTAGGCCATATCGCCTTAGGTCTAACGTTAGGCTATTATAACGTTATATGAACTCATCACTTTATTCCTGTCACACTTAGCCTAATGTAGAGAGTAATACAACATCTAAAATATATGGGAGTCAGGTGGCTGAGCGGTTAGGGAATCGGGCTTGTAATCTGAACGTCGTCAGTTCGATTCCTGGCCGAGCCAAATGACGTTGTGTCCTTGGGCAAGGCACTTCACCCTACTTGCCTCGGGGAATGTCCCTGTACTTACTGTAAGTCGCTCTGGATAAGAGCGTCTGCCAAATGACTAAATGTAAATGTATAAAATCCTTGAACTTCCCTGTCAATATAAGTTATTCGGATCACCTAGCGCTGCAGATGTGTACGGAAGTGAGAAGCGGAAACGATTACATCTGCAGGGCTCTCAAGTGTCAAGCATTGAGCGTGACAGTCACTCATTGTATTTCTCACGCAGAATTTTTTCTTCTTCCATCAAAAAAAAGGGGTCTACACAATAGCCAATCGGAAAATAGCACCATTGTATCTGGGTAAGATTTAATGTAACAACCAATGGAAAAAAAGTACATCCTGTAATTTTTTGTGATTCTGCTACGTCTCCCGAAAGTTTTGTTCACCTACAAAGCAGACCACTGGAGCTTGAGCATCACTTTGAGCACAGTCATGATCTCCTGTTTTAATGTTACAACAAATTCACAACTTGTTTGACACAAACAATGACAACTTGATTATGCTAAATGCTTGAAAATATCACTAGATGGGAAAATGGACCCACCTGCAAGCAAGCACACCCTACAATTTCCCCAGAAATTGTACCCTCTCTAGTTGAGAAATACAATATCACGTTACAAGTTGTAAATTACTCATTTTACAAGCACGTATGTGTCACAATAGCCCTGCTCTGTTCATATTAGAGAACTAGGTTTTTTTTTACAATGTGAATAAATATATTATTACTTAAGGCAAATCATCCTTTATCAAGGTGATTTCAGGCAGCCATTGTTTACAAAAATCTTCTCCGGGTTGCCACCCGTCCCGTATAATACGGGACCGTCCCGTATAGAACAATACAATTTACCGTCTCGTACTGAGTCAATACGGGACGCAATATGTCCCGTATTTTCATGCTAAACCTACTCTAATTCTTACGTTACGTTTTCACATGCTCCTACATGAGAAATAATATAATAAAACCAAGAGTGTCACGAGACATGGTAACAATGATGTTGAGTGACAGTGATTGCCTGTCATTCTGATAATCAAAATAAGATAGTCCCACGTGTAGCACGGTCGATGATGATTGTAATAGGTGCGTTCGACTTCATGCAGCGCCGGCGTCGTCTGCAGCCGCCTGCAGCCCGGCTGACTTGAAGCAGCCAATGGCCAATATTTCCCCCTCAACATTGGCCCTTATTTGCCCAAATTGGAGGTGGCAACCCTAACCATACCTCATCAGACAACTTAATTTTTAACCACTTTAATTACAAGATGGAGGAATACTTTGAGTAGATGGAATACTTTGAGTAGATGGAATATCCACAAATCTGTGGGCAATGTAGAACAGAAGACATATTAGAAATATCATATTTTGATTAAATGTTATGACCATTCTAGTGATTAGTGGAAACAAGGGGGAAACTGGAATTCCTCTCCCCCAAAAGTAGCTAGCGCTATGGCTGGATACTCTAAATAACCAAAAACGTTCGACTTTCTTCCACAATCGACCGAATTGGCCAAACAAGGCATGTACATTTAGCTTAAAGGGGCAATTGACTGTTTTTTGGGGGTTTTTCACACTGTTCCTTAAGGTCTCCGAATAGGGTATGTAACATTGGTTGGGTTGAAAATGGCCCGGGTGCTGTTCTATGCCCTCTGACAGATGCTCTGAAATGTTCCCGGGAAAAAACACTAGCTTTTCTCCTTTTATGGTATGCTCATTAATATTTAGATAAGCTGCGCGCTGATTGGTTGGTTATCAACGAGTGAAGCTGGGAGCAAAAACGCAACACGGCCAACAGCAGCACTCGCTGAAACACCGAAGTTGGAGACTTGAAATAAAAACGCGCAAATAAATCTATTGTGTCTACACAACATTGTTTTCAACAGATTGACTATGTATCATTTGAAATGATAACATTACTTGTTTCCACTTCTGTTGTTGAAGCAAACTGGATTGACTTAGGTGGGTAGAACGTTAGGCTACAGCTTAGCAACCAAACCATATCGTGATTCTACTCGGCTTCAGTTAGCTAGCTAGGCTAGCTCTAGATATCTTGCTGTAAATTAACATGACAAAGATCTGGACAAACATGCATCGTGAATTGTAGATTTTCATTACACAGGTTATTTATTTGAATAAAACACAGTCAGGAACATGAATCAACGTTAGCCCCATTGCCAATAAACTAGGCTAAATTATCACACATTCAACCTATGCTCTTGCGTTAACTAGCAAGCTAAACTTGTTTACATGCATACAGTCTAGGTGTTACTAGTAACAGTTACTAGCAATGCTAACGTATCTTGTATCTAGAACCTGCCTTTCTCCAGTTCTTTCAAATAGATTATTTAGACAGGCGTTAGCAATAAGCCAGACTGCTGTTCGTTTTCTGGCTATTTTTCGGAAGCTTCCCTTCTAATGCCGACTACAGCTATTCTAGCTAGAGTCATTTGAAGTGTGTAGAAACGTATTTAGCATTCTACCTGGTATGCTATATACAGGAAACGTTAGCATTGCTAATAACTGTTAGCACAACATCATACTGTCCTTATAGCTTGCGGTTGCAATGAGCATACGGTCGGAACAGCACCTCTTTCCAGGTTCAGCTTCCTAGCAAATCCTGCTTGAAATTGTCCAAGGTTGTCAAAACTGTCTTGGGTGAAATGTTCAGAGCAAATGAATGATTGAGTGTCGAACTTCGCCTGGATCTTCTCATAGACAACAGCAGCCATGCCTGTTGAATGTTTGGCTCCTGAATGTTAGCCTTCCCTGTACAGCCTGGAACACAGCATTTACGACCGTGGTCCATTTTCAATATCCTTGTTATAATTCAAAACGTTCTTCTTTGTAATTCCTTATAAGTGGCCTACACAGAGCAGCGCTCAGCTAAACTAGTATCGGAGATAGACGCTACCTCGGGCTGGTCTGGATTTAAATTCTGGGGCGTGACAAAGATACAGACCAGAGCCAATAAGAGGGCGATCACCGGTCCTACGTAGGACCGGTAGCTTTGTTGAAAAGCTAGCGTTTTACAGCCAAATTGTTTCTTTTTGAGATTTGAATAGGAATAAGGTGTCAATGGACTTTGATATTCACGGTATGTTCAGTTTACCCACCGAACTGTCGTTATTCAACTATGACAAGGTACAATCGGTTTTGCAGTCAATTGCCCCTTTAAAGTTTACCTAATGTAGCTAGTTCATTTAGTTTTTCCAAGTTTCACCGAAATCTGCTAAAATCGAGGCTAAACACGGTGCTACTTCTGTCATAGCTGCCTGTTACAAACGGCTAAGCAGTGGCGGCTGGTGCATTTATTTCCAGGGGGGGCTATATTGTGCTCCAAGATCCTAGCCTTGCTAGGGGGGTCCGGGGGAATGCCCCCCCGGGGAAGAAAAATGCTTTCTCAACACCAGAAAGCAGTATTTTGGTGCATTCCTAAATGTATTTACTAATTTGTAAATTGAAGTGCTGAAAACGACCTAGTGCATTGTCTTCCTGTCATTCGACTGTTGCTGAATTAATAGACCAATTTTTTGTTTGTAAACATTCGGGATGCGCACGCAATGTGGCTGCAGAAAACTGGGAAAGGATAGCATTTAAAACGGCAAAAGGACCACACGGATCATACAAATAGTTGGATTTAAAAAGACCAAAAAAGTTGAGGAGGACAAGAGAGAAAGCGATTCCCCATTGATCTGTCGCATAAAAATTTTGATTTGGGTCACAAAAGTCTTAAAATTTGAGTGAGAATGTTGCCCGGTACAGACCGCATAGTCGAGCGGCAGCCATGTCTTCACGTCATGTCACAGTTTATCATCTTACAGTTTTACAGTCAATTCTACATCTAAAAAGTCAAGCAGGGCTGCTTTCAAGAGATATGGGAATTCTGCTTTAAGCCAGCTGGTCCGATTATTTTTCTGATTTGTTTAAACTGGCAATCTGAGTGAGACTGTTACACTGTTTTGACGTTAGCCTCAGTCAGACTCGCTCACTGGCAGTGTGCACAATGTTGTATTTCACTCCATTCTACAACAGAAACGTCAGGGAGGACTGCCTAATGTAGATAAGAGCCTAATGAAGATATCCAGCATCTCCGATTTCTTTAACCGAGCCTGTTTCATTTGTCATTTGCCTGAGAAAGCGACCTCCGTTAGCCAGGCTAGTTTTGCCCGATCACTTGGTCAGGCTTTTTAAGGGTATCGGGGTCAAGTGACTTTTGTGCATTGACAAGTGAAACGTAAATGTATTTGTCCAAAGGCCAAGAGCCTCAAAAAGTTAATATCAAGCCCTGCAATCCAGTGGCCAGAGATATATGATGACCTGATCGACACTCCAAGTGTAATAGACCGGGGAAAAGTTTGTCTTTTGCAACCGACATGCGCAGTTGAGCCTGCTTGACAGTTGTGTGACGTAGGGTGATTATTGGTCTATAGGCCTGTACATGCATTTTATGACGTTTGATAGCCATGTCTAAATGCATTCAATTAGGCTATACCAGACAAAAGTTATGTGATTAGCCTACCCTGGTAGCTGAGTTTCCCACTCATTGCTGTTGGGCTGGGGGTCAGACGCAGCGTCCTCTTGAACACTCTTCGCCACAAATCCAAATGAAGATAATTTTGCCAGCTTTGCCACCCTTTCATCCTTCTCTTTGCGTTTGTGCCGCTTCCTTCAGCCACTTTTGTGTTTGAAGGGCATGGGGGTAGCCTACTTATCGCTCAACACACAACGCGATGCAACACAACACAACAGGATGGGAAACAATCGCAACATGTGTGGGTGGGATATAGAATCTTTGACAACAATATTACTCAGACATCCTTGCTATTTTTCGATGGCTTACTTAATGAAAACGAGATTCGTTTCATTCAGCAAAAGGCAAATAAGGCAAAATGAATGATTTGCTGTTGTAAAGACTGACTATATTGTCAAAATGTTTATTGGGCAGGTGATAGCTCATAATTAGAAAGTCAATTTCCTGCATAAAATGCGTTGGAATGCTGAAAGCTGAATCTTTTTTTTATTGCTGAAAATACAGAAATTAGAAAATACCCACTGAATATGTGGTCGAAATAATAGTCTAAGTTTTGAACCAATATAAAAATGTAAAACAGCACGGAAAAGGCAGCAAAATATGATGCAAAGTTTTTATTCGAATCCAACACAAAGGATTGATTTCAACAAACGTGAGTGGACCCCAGAGTCCGACTGAAACCTTTCTCCGGACATTTGCTTATATATTTTTCCTCCATTATTTTATGCTATTTTATCATTGGTACATTGCATGTAGTCACAGATTCATGTATGCATTTCACACTTGGTTGGTCCATTGTCACAGACTTTGCATAGCCTGGACATTCCCTAACTTTCCCCCATCCAGTGCCCACGTGGGGCCTTGCAGCCCAGCTGCACAGGTTATACAGAGTTTAAGGACATAAATCTGTCCCCTGATATCTGGCGCTTGTAGTTCTCAATATCTGGGCCTTGTAGTCTTTCATGGGAGAGGCCTACACACACACTTCTCTCTGTTGCTCTCAAACTCTATCTATCTGGACTTCCACATTTTGCCCTGTATATCTTCTACGTTTTAGTGGTAATACTAATCAGTCAACAGCTTTGCATCTGGTTTTCAGTAATAAAGCATATAACAGTAATAAAGGTGATTAAGAGGTTCATTCTTAATCATATAATCCATAATCATTTCAACTTCATAAGTACAGCAGTGTAATGTTTTTTTTCACTACATTTCCCCCTGTGGGACTGACAAAGTCCCAACTCAACCCATATTGGAAACACTACTGTAATTATTCAATAGAAGCAGAACTGGAAGAACATAACTGCTGATAGAATACAACATTTTCAATTACACCTTAGGCTACTAATTCATACACTTACCAAGTATGCATTTTAACAGTAGAACCATCACAAATACAGAACAGGGTATTGTTAATTTCCATCTTATATATAAATGTCATCATGTGCAAAGCTCAACCTAGGTGGGTTGGTGGTCTGTCCTTCTTTCCTACACTCGCTTAAGCTTCCAGCTTATTGCACACATAGCGGGGGAGTGAAAGTTTAAGGGTATGGGGAAATAGAAACTCCCCGTAACCTTAATGACATGCATAGCACGAGCCATCAGGGTAAACTATGCTTATTGTGCGACATGAGTATCTGTTCCAGCCTTTACCTAAGTATGTGTGACAAACTGAGTCATCGCTAGTCGTCATACTGTACCTTCCTGCTCATTCACCATCCTCACCAAGTAGCTCTGCACTGAGGTCCTATTACTTATATCAAATTAGTCAGTTTCATTAGCATAAAAGTTTGTTACGTTTCATTATGACAGCTAATATCTCTCACACAAGGTCTGTTGGTCCTATGATGGGCTTGTGAGCAACAGGGTCTTGTATGTTACTGTACCCTGCAGAAGTAAGTTGCAGTTCACAATAACACCTCTACCTATCCCACATAACCCTGCATCCTTGTGCTGAGGGCCTAAACTTTAAGGGCATCTCTGAACAGTAGACAAAACAAACAATGACATTAATACAAAAAAATGCTGCAATCACAACAAAACAACATGGTGTCAACAAACAGGGGAACAAGAACATGAAGATGACATATACTTGAATTTGAATGAATTGAGGCAGTGGGGCAGCGCTCCATGCAATACATAATAACGGTGCGTGACTGTGAAACATTGCGACTAACACTCGATGATGAAGATGAATGTCTGATGATGTCCAGGGAAAAGGGGAATGTGTGATGAGATTCTGGGGAAGGGGATGTGTGATGAGATTCTGGGGAATCAAATCAAATCAAATTTATTTGTATAGCCCTTTTTACACGCAAGCATGTCACAGAGGGCTTCACATGCGCCCATAGAACTGCCCCTCAACCAACCTAAACCCTCAAGGAAGACAAGGAAAAACTCCCAGAAAAACTCCCACCGGGAGAAAAAATGGAAGAAACCTTGGGAGGAGCAATTCAGAGAGGGATCCCCTCCTCCAGAGACGGTTGGTAAGAGAGAGGAGCAGAACACAAGCTAAACATAGTCATACAGTGTCAATGGGTTTTGAAACACCAAAATCCATTGTTCGGCTTTATAGACGTTGGATGGGACCGGGAAACTCGCTGTTGGCCGTCATGGAGACTGGATTCCGGGTGACGACCTGGTTCAGCGTTGGCAGACCGACGACCAAGCAGGTCCTGACAGCTCAAACCCCCCACACCACAGGGAATGTGTGGGGGGGGGACAGAGAGGAGAGCAGGGATTAGAGAATGCCAGGAGCAGCTAACAGTTACAGTCAAAATAGAATGAGATCCCCACTGGTCAAGTGTGGACTAGTGCAGCAATTTAACAGAGCAAAAAGGGTATTTGATGCAGCCCCACACACCAAAACAACGACAGCCCCCCTCAGTTGGAACATGAAATCTGTTCCAGGGGAAAGAACTCTAAAGTAGGTTATACTTATACGAATAAGGATGAAAACAGCCAGTCCCCCGTTGTCTCCAACTAGTAATAAAAACTATAACAGTAACAATATACAGCAACGGAACTATAATAATAATAATACTAACAATATACAGTAACAGGTTTACTTTATTTGTAACATCTAGCTGGGCAATGTGAACATAAGCTATAATTAAAATTTAAAAGTTACATGTGATACACACATAGGCAAGCACACATCCCAGGTTTACATAGAAAGTACACACATACTTCCCTTTAACAATCATAGAATTGACTAAACAAGAACGTTTTTAATCTAGTTTTAAATGTCGAGACAGTATCAGCTTCCTTAATTGAGATGGGTAATTTGTTCCAAAGAAGAGGTGCTCTATATGAGAACGCCCTACCTCCAGCAGTTTTTTTCTTAACTTTGGGTATTACCAGATAGCCGGCATTTTGAGATCTTAGAGACCTTGCGGGGCAATAGGGTGCAAGGAGACCGGAGAGGTACAGTGGTGCCAATCCATGCAGAGATTTGTAAGTTAGTAGTAGAACTTTGAAATCAGCTCTGGCTTGGATAGGGAGCCAGTGTAGAGAGATAAGAGTCAATGTTATATGATCAAACTTTCTAGTTTTAGTCAATAGTCTAGCAGCAGCATTTTGCACCCGCTGTAAGTTTTTTAGGTAGGTAATTGGGAGGCCAGAGAACAACACATTGCAGTAGTCCAATCGGGACGTAACAAAAGCATGTATTAGTTTTTCAGCATCATCCTTTGAGAGGAATTTTCGTATTTTGGCAATATTACGTAGATGGAAAAATGCTGTTCTGGTGATTTGCTTAATATGGTACTCAAATGAAAGGTCTGGGTCCATTGTGACTCCCAGATTTTTTACCAGCTGGCTTTGAGATACTTTGACGCCGTCTAAGTCTAAGGTTAGATGGGATAAATTATTTCGGTGTTTTTTCGGACCAAAAATTTGAACCTCGGTTTTATCCGAATTAAGAAGAAGGAAATTTGCAGTCATCCAAGTTTTCAACCCGGAAACACAGGTTTCCATAGCATGTGGAAATTCTCCCGGCTTTATAGACATGTATAGCTGAGTATCATCTGCATAGCAGTGAAAATCTACCCCAAAACTTCTAATTATGTTTCCTAAAGGCAACATATAGAGTGAAAATAACAGAGGGCCTAAAACTGAACCCTGTGGTACTCCGTATTTTACAATGGAGCTCCTGGATGAGCAACCATCATAGTGGACATATTGTGATCTATCAGATAGATACGATCTGAACCACTGAAGTGAAGTACCAGAAATCCCAACATAGTTCTCCATACGTTCCAGGAGAATCTCATGATCTACAGTGTCAAAAGCTGCACTTAGGTCTAGAAGAACAAGGACAGAGCTAAAGCCCGCGTCAGAGGCTAATAATAGATCATTGACTACCTTGGCTAATGCAGTTTCAGTGCTGTGGTGAAGACGAAATCCAGACTGGAGAGGTTCATAGAGCTGATTTGAGGAGAGGTGCTCAGTGAGCTGTTTTGCCACAGCTTTTTCCAAAATTTTGGAGAGAGATGGCAAATTTGAAATGGGCCTGTAATTGCTAAGACAACCTGGATCCAGGTTTGGTTTTTTAAGAAGGGGCTTGATAATAGCTTGTTTGAAATCGTCAGGGACTTGTCCAGTTACAAGAGATTCATTAATAATACTAAGCATGGGCGGGGAAGGGGATGTGTGATGAGGTTCTGGGGAAGGGGCTGGTTCTCCAAGGAGGGGCGTCCAATAGTGGGCAGTATATGCATTGGGGAACAAAATTGTCCAGGGTGGGACAGACCAAGCGGTCAGATGACTCCTCCACAGTCAAGACTTCTCTTTAGGAATACAATCACTCGTACTCATAATAAGCTTGTGCTGGTGGAACCATGGGGTGCACGGGTTGACATTCACCCCACCTCCACCCTAGAATTGCGTGTCATTTCAATGCAGTATTGAAACGTTGCAACATCTTTTTTGGACCCTCGTCACTGGAGGCTCTTAAACTTAGCCAGTGACACTTTCCAATCCGCTGTGTGGTCTCGGCGGTTCAGGGTCCGGTGAGCAGCTTGTCTTTATCTTCATCCGTATCTCCATCTGGGATTCTCCTCCCATTGGATCCTCTGCTTCAACTTCCATAGTCTGGACTCCTGGAGGTGGTGGTTGGTCATTGGATCGTAGCCTGGTGGTTCCTGGGTCATCGAGCTGCTGGTTCCGGTGTGATAGTCCTGGTGAACTGAAAGGTGGTGGCCGCACCGGGCTTGGACCAGTAGGGCTGGTGGAGATGGGTCTCTGCCGGCGGTCTGGGTTGTTGGTCATTCAGCCATAGACCCAATCTCCAGGTGCAACCGTCAGCAGGTTCTCTGGAATTTCTGCTTCCTTTTCTTTGTGGCACCTTTCGCCTGTTGAAACACTACCTCCCTCACCAATTCCTTCAAGGGGAGGACCATCAATGGGTCCTCTTAAATAAGGAACTGGAAGAAGTCTTCCAGTAGCCATTTCATGCAGTGTTAGAAATGTCAGGTGATTAGTAGTTGGGTGGTTAGTATTTAGGTGGTTAGTATTCAGGCGGTTGGTATTCAGGCGGTTGGTATTCAGGCGGTTGGTGTTAAGGCGCATTACCATTAGTGCCGGTGGTAAGGTTTGTAGGCTTACCCAGTTTTCCTTACCATCAACCATGATCTTTGTTACCTTGATTTTCAAGGTATTGTTGGCTCTCTCGACTGTCTCTTGTGACTGTGGATGATAAGCACAGCCAGACCTTTGCCTGATTGTTAACAGTTTGAATGCCAATTAAAATGTTTTGCCCACATAATGCGGTCCATTGCGATCTCAAATCTTGGAAGAACCTCTATACAGAAAATGTTGCTACTGATCGGGAATCTAGATCTGCAGTTTATTGGACAGTGCACATTAATCACAATTAAGTAAACGTGCCGGTTTTAGCCAGCCGGCTAATTTCCAATCCGCAGTCCCTGGGCAAGTTATTAAAAACAGTTACAATACAGACAATCATTGAACAGTGAACACACGGAGGGCAACATAGGACAAGCAAGACATAGCATACAGATAGAGCAACATAGAACAATTAGCAACAAGACAAAATCCATAAAAGCAACAAAGTGTTTCCACACCTTACAAGCCACAAACAACATGGAAAGCGACAATACACAGCTAGGGATTATGTTTACAAATCTGGTTGCCCTTTAGCCATGTCTTCATGTTTTTGGTAAAAGTGTGATAGGTGGTGCAGTTATGTGTGTCTGATGGCAGTGTATTCCAGACATTTGAAGCTCTCACAGAGAAAGCGGATTTACCAAAAGTGCTTTTCCTTAAGGGAACTATACAGTCGCCTCTCATGGCAGACCTTGTGGTTGTTTAACAAAAGGCAGGAGGTAGTTGGCACTGCCTATCTACCCATCTACTGAAGCGACAGATCACTTAGTACCAAGATGTATCTCGGTCTTCCTATAGGCTTGTTGCATCTTGTGATTCTCAAATGGGGGTACGCTGCGGTACTGTAAGAGGTAAGTGAGATTTCATTTAAACACGTTTATTGAAAAGTAGATAGATAAATCTTCCATGCTGACAAAAATTATACTACAATGTTTGACAAGAAGACTAGCTAGCTAGCCACGTCATTGTCCCCAAATCAAGATTTTTACGAACAAAGTAATTGGCATGTTGTGCAGCAGCCTGTCTGAAGTAGATTGACTAGCACAGTGAATAGTGAATGGGATGTGAGATAAGCGTATGTGACACTGAGACTGAAAATTCAGAAAAAGTTTAAAGAAATTTGAAGTCACTCATTGTTGTAATTACATGTTAGCTTGTGTTTCAAAATTGTAAATGGAGGCTTTGTGGCCCTGTTGTTATGGGTACTTATTTCAGACACTTAACAGGCTCATACTAATGTAGCCAGCACAATAATTTGGAACGATGAACAGTTTTTCTGGAGCTACTTAGTAGGTGTCCGACCACCCCTGCAGCCAATCAGACTTGAGTATTCACCCTGACCATGATATACATGTGTGTGTATATATATATATATATATTATTTATATGGCTTTTATCTAACCTGTTTGGGGCCAGTATAGGGTGTACATTATTGAAAAAAGATTGAGAAGCACTGGTCTATAAGATGCCTAAATGGTCCATCTGGTGTTGGACTGTGTGAAATGGGAGCAGAAACTGAACTGAGAAACATTATAATGTGCAAAGTACACTATCAACTGTGGCTTCTAAATATGGTGTCCCCCATACGACCTAAAGGTGACATATAATTATCCCCCTGGCGCAATGGTGACCACCATGCGCATTCATAATAGCAAAGCACAGCGACGTACTTGGTAAAACAAAATGGCCATGCCTATTCCTCCATAGACCTTTGTTAGGTCCATCTTGGGTGTGTTGTATTGCCTACATTTCAACCACATATCTTTGTCTTGAGGACTAACTTGGTCTTGCGCTAGCACAAGGGAAGATAAAGTGGTGAGTGGGGCTGGATCATCCGCTACCTGCATTGGTCCCATCACTGCCCCAGTCCCCGCTGCCGCTTGCCTGGCTGCCTCATCTGCCATGTTGGTACCTCTGGCGATGAGAGTGTCAGTCTGTTGGTGGGCTGGGCATTTAATAATGGCCAGGGCTGTTGGAACGTGCGTGGCATGCTAACAGCTGCGAAATGGACTGTCCATGGCTGATCACAGTGCCATCGGCTCTGCGAAAGCCTCTTCCATATGTTACCATACACATGACAGACACCGTATGCACATGCAGAGTCAGTGTAAACATTAAGACTCTTGCCCTTTGCCAACTGACATGCTGCTGTAAGTGCCTCTATTTCAGCCAATTGGGCAGAACATGGTTGGTCAACCTTTACAGATTGGATGATCTCAAATGTGGTAACATCTTTGAGCTGTACAACACTGTAGCCAGCGTGGTTACCCACAGCATCTCTATAGCAAGATCCATCCACAAACAGAGTGAGGTCTGCTGTGAAGAGTTCATTAAACAGGTCTTGTCGTGCACGCATAAAGATGTCGGTTTCATGAACACAGTCGTGTGGTGTCCCATCTACTGGTAACACCATCTTAGTTGCTGGGTTGACTGTGTCGCACCCTTGTATGGTGAGTTCTGGGGCTGACAGTATGACCTTGTAATCAGGTCTTCCAGCCTGTGTTAAGACAAAATGTAAGTTTGTGAGTGAGGCGTATAATTGATGGGACGTGTAGAAAGTTACTGGGTGTCCTATCGTCAGTGATGATGCTTGTTTGAAAACAAAAGCAGCGGCTGCCAGTCCCTGATAGCAGGGTGGCAGTCCTGCCTCTATTTAGTTGTGTACTCTAATAGGCCAAGGTTGTTTCCTCATGGGCGTGTCCTGTAACAATACAGCAGTAGCATATCCAGATCGTTCTGCAACATATAGATGAAATGGTGTTGAGTAAACGGGATTGCCAATGGTGGAGGCGGATTGCATGTCACTTTTGAGAGCTAAAAAGCTCCCTCCGCCTCTTTGGTCCACTGCAATGTAGCAGCATTACTTGCCTGCCCTGCAGCCCTAGTAAGGGCTCGCAAAGGTGCTGATTTGAGGGCATAATCACAAATCCATGGTCTGCTGTATCCCGCCATTCCCAACAAGGTAAGCATTTACCCTAACGTCTGAGGTTTCGGAGCCTTGGCTATGGCCTCTATCTGTAACAAGGCTATCTGTCTCCTATCCCCACTGAGCAGCCTCCCCAGATAATCTACTGTCGTCTGACAAAACTGTAACTTGGCTCTACTTACTTTATGTGGTCTACTGGATAACGCTACTGGTAACCTGCAGATTCTGCAGGTCCTGGGCCGACATTGATCAAACTCAGCTGGGCTGTCCAGGAATCCCTGGGGTAACAGGGTTTAGGTACTGTGTTTTCCTTCAAAAGTGAAAGCAAACAGGCATCGTGAGTCTGGATATACTGAAACATAAGAATGCAGTGCACAGGTCAACAACTGTTTATCATTTTGTGCCTGGCAGAGTGTTGGAAAGTAATATGTGTGGATCAAAAACAATCGCCTCTGGAAAGTCTCCAATGGAGTTAATAGCCTGTAGATCATGTACCAATTGATAATCATTAGTGTGGCTTCTTTATTGGAAAGATGGGTGTATTACAGGAGCTTTTTGTTTCTATTGGTGCTTCTGCAGTCACTACACCCTAAGCGGGTCTAATCCCGTCTATAGCGTGGTGTCGGAGTGGGTAAGGTCTCTGGCAGGGTACCATAACGTTGGGGATAGCTGTCCTAACAAATATTGACAACAAAAGGTTGACATTACATTATATTTGTAACTTTACATAGTTCTGTTGGTGTTTTACATTCACTACCACTGTCTCAGCTGTCCCTACGTCGTAACTTTCCTATAATTCTATAATAACGTGTGTCAGGGGATATGTGTATTTATTTGTGGGCCTCCATTCTAATACCCATAAAGCTACTCTTATTATTGGTCCTAATTCAAGAGATCTATGTCATTCAGTTGCCATTTTAATGTAACATGGGGGCAGATTCCTGCACTTGGTACCATTCTTGTAATTCTGGTGGGAGTGTTATAGTTGTGGCAGCTCCTTCTGGGCCTGGTTGATGATAGTTTTTTTAAATATTTTTTTATCAACTCCTTCAAACATCTGGCAGGGGACAGCAAATGAAAATTAGCCTCTCAGGCTAACTCCGGCTAATGTTCAGTTTTACTGTTGATTGATTGTGCTATGTCCCTGCAAAATAAATAAAATAAATAAAAATGAAATATTCTGTGTGACTTTGATGTTCGTCATATAGAAGAGTGCAGTGGAGCAGTATCTGGAGTAGTGTTCTTGGTTTCCCTACTAATGCTTGGACCCACGGCTCCCACTCTCCCCATAATTGGGTTAGTGAGGATTTGTGTGGAACCAATTCTAGCCAGTACGCCATCGGTGGTCATACCTGGCTGTGGGGGTCTGTTACAATCATTAGTGGACTTACGACATGTTGTAGTTCTTTTTCCAACCTGTCACTGTCCTTATCTGGTTTGCTGAGGGATTTTCATGGAACTCAACTCACAGGCCGCTTTGGGTACACACAATATTGGCTTTTAATATGCAGAGAATGTCTCTTCCTAATAGATTGATGGGAGTGTGTGCTGAGTAGAGGCTCTACAATAGTTTTTCCTTCAATTTGCTTTGTGTGTGGCTCCGTAAGGGTTATCACTTTTCCCAGAAAAGCCTACAGTTCGGATGGATGAACTTGAGAGGGGAAGATTTGTCCTCTTCTTTTGTTTGGTAGTGAGATTATTGGTGACATCTTTTCCCCCTTGGGCTTGGCACCTCTATTGCCAGTTTGCGGCTGGCGCCACATATTGATTTGGTGGTTTCACATATGGATTTGTTGGACAGTCCCTTTTGAGATGTCCTGGTTGTCCACATCCCCAGCATTCCTTCCCCTGCTGACTGTAGGTAGGGTTGGGGTTGGACTGCAATTGTCTGTCCCGCGGCGGGGGACTACCAATTCCTTCCAGGATTGGTAGTTGTCTGAGGGGCTACCGTGCACTTGGATTGATGGCAGTATGGGATCCGGGGGGTTGACTGGTGCTGTCTGCATTGGTCCTGGTGGAGCAGGAGGTTGGGGTGGTGGCTGGAACTTCACTGGGACCTGGGGTGTCGGGTACTCGGGAACCTGGGCTTCCGCTTCCTGTTTTTATTCTGTGCAGTCATTGACGTGATGGACTATGTGTCCTGAGAGCAATGGCCAGTCCATTCTCATAAGGCCTACCACACCGTCTAGACATTTTTGTACATTTTGAAGCATTGCCTTCCTCACCATTAGCATAAACAGTCTCTGTGTGGTGTTGTTTGTGTTCCATGCACTCCCAGTCTCATTTCTCCACCTGCGTTGCTCCCCTGTCTGCCGCCATCTCTCACCCAGTGCTGCTGTTGTATGACTTAAGTGCACGGCCCCTCTGCTGCTGAGCTGTTGCCATGCGCTGTGGGGGTCCTCGTTTGGTCTGACTTCAGATGTTGGCCTGGGTGGGGACATCTCGTCACAGCGGTTTTGTAATTTTGTCATCAGGTTGTTTATTTTGTACTGCATCCTTTGCAACGACTCTTCCCAGTCTTGGCATTTTTTATCTATGTTGTCCCACTCTTCCAGCGATCGCTCTCTGCTTTTTTGTTTGGGGCGTTTCCCTAATGAGCGATCTGTTGATTGTTGCATTGGGGGTGCTACGTTAGTTTCTTTAGAATCAGAATCAGATTAGGTTTTTAATCCCATGAAAGTTTTATTTTAATTTCAGACAAGGAATTTGCTTTGGCAGGAACGTGCATACATATAGGAATCTTACATTTTTTAATATGAGGTCTAAACTATACTAAGGGTATGAAAACTAGCATTTACTGTCTAAATATGGGGGTGGCTCCAATGGTCATACTGGTAGGGGCTCTGTCCCTATACTTCCTTTATTCCTGTCTGTAGGATTGCTTATGTAATCTTGGTCATTTAGTCTTAATCTCCTATTGCTCAGGTTTTTTAAATTTATGGGGCTTTATGTTGACCTCCACCTCCTCACAGCACGCTAAATCAAAGGATCCTCCTTTCGGCCAAACCGAATTGCATTTCTTCATAAATTGTTGAATTGACTTTTTGTCGTCTGGGTGGCGTTTTTATTTGTTATTTGTATTACCTCCACCGGAGCCGTCACCTGGCTGTCCAAAGCCTTCCCACTGTTATTCCCTTGAATGATCCCCGTATAAATGTGTTGTGTTCTGCTGACCAAGGACCTGGAAAGATCTGGTTGGTCGTCGGTTTTTCGTGATTTTCTTAATTTCTACCAAATAGCTTATTAGTCGTCCTAGTAAATTTTTCTGAAGCTCGGTTGGGGTACACCAGCTTCTCTGATATATTGTTTATTGAAGGTTAGGTTTTATAATCCTCGCTTAACCTACTGGGAACAACGGTAATACTGAGTGATGGATGTGTGGCTGGCCTGTCCCGTACTGCTATGGTCTGCCCTACGGGCACTTTTAAACGGAAGTCTCCAGAATAGAAGCTACTGCAGTCTGTTCCAAACTCTGGGCCAGACCTGTAGAATCAAACCAATTATATAATGCTTGTTGCCAAGACACGCCAGGGAAAAACTTCCTTTAGGGCTGTATCAATGATTTGGTGATCTGCCCAGCTTTGAGTGTTTCAGCAGAGCATCTTGTCAGTTCTCAATTACAGTAATAAATATGCGTGTGTGTTTGTTTCAATCAAGGTAAAACAAGTAAGAAATTGAATTTTGTCACTATTATCGAGTATGTCAATTCGTTAAGAGTGACACATCGACTACCACTGGATCTTCTCGGGTATTTGATGTGTTCAATGATAATTTAGCTTGCAAATGCAAGCACAGTTTCTAGCGTCTCTCCTCTCAGCTTGTTATAATTGGTCCTTGCTCTCTTCTCTATTGCAGCCCAATAAATCAGCTACAACTTCAGTAAAAACGGGAAAACGAGAGGTAGAGAGCCACAAAGAAGGAATGTGTGTGTGCGTGTTTTGTGTGTAGTGAGTGTGGGTGTGTGCGTGTTTGTGTGTAGTGAGTGTGTGTGTATGTGTTTGTGTGTAGTGAGTGTGTGTGTATGTGGAAGAGGTGGTGTGAGGGAGGTGTGTGTGTGTATGCGAGGGAGAGGGAGAATTTACATTTACATTTAGTCATTTAGCAGACGCTCTTATCCAGAGCGACTTACAGTAAGTACAGGGACAATCCCCCCGAGGCAAGTAGGGCGAAGTGCCTTGCCCAAGGACACAACGTCATTTGGCGTGGCGGGGAATCGATCCGGCAACCTTCTGATTACTAGCCCGACTCCCTCACCGCTCAGCCATCTGACTCCCCATATTTTTTGAATTGTATCACTATTATTTTGTATTTAAATGTATTGTAATGTCACACTTTCATTAAACTGGATCTCTCAGGTCTTTGATTTGTTTAAAATAATCTTTTTGCTTCATTTTAAACAATGCTTTGCACAAATCCCTGTCCTGTTCCTCTCACTTTGGATTGCTGTTAGTGTTACACAGGCCTCTTATCTATTGTAGCTCAGAAAATCAAACCATAGCTCAGTGAGAAACAAGGAGAGGCAGAGAGACACAGAGAGTGTGAGTGTGTGTTAGTGTGTGAGGATGCGCATGTGTGAATAGCGAGAGTGTGTGTGAATGAATGAGAGTGGGAGAGTGTGTGCGGTGTGTGTGTGTGAATGAGAGTGTGCGTTGTGTGTGTGTGTGTGTGTTAGGGGTGTGTGTTGATGTGTGGTGAGTGTGTGTGTGTGTAGATGTGTGGTATGAGAGTGTGTGTGTGTGTGCGTGTGAATGATAGGGAGAGTGAGTGTGTGTGTGAAGGGGTGTGTTGATGTGTGGTGAGTTGGTGTGTGTGTGTAGAGAGTGTGTGTGTGTGTAGTGAGTTTGAGTGTTGTGTGTGTGAATGGGAGAGGGAGGTGGTGTGAGGGAGGTGTGTGTGGGGGGTGTAAGGAGGAGTGAGGAGATACAGGCTTTCCACCCTTTTTATGATTTTTTTTTTTTTATCCCCTGCTGCCCGTACAGAAAGCAAACAGCGTCAGTCCCTACCGGCCACGTCTACCACGGTTAAGTGGCGAGTGGTGTTCCAGGGGAGGTACGCTAGCTTGCCTGCCGCCCAGTCCAGCAAATAAATCTAAATCTGTTGTCTTTCCCTGCTCTACCGTCTTCCTTAACTCTGTCTACGAGAGAAAGGCGAGTGTGTCCGTGTTCGGGAGGAGTAGGGAGAAAATATGTGGGTTGTGTGTGTGGATGGGTGGTGTAGTGTGTGTGTGTGTGTGTGGTTGTTGTGTGTGTGGAGAGAGAGAGAGAGAGAGGGGGGGGGGGCGAGAGAGAGCGAGAGAGAGAGAGTTGAGAGTTTAGATAGAGTCTAGATAGAGTTTAGATAGAGTGTGAGAGTTCTGATAGAGAGAGAGAGTGGGGGCAAAATCGGAGTGTAGTGAGTGGGAGAGAGTGAGGGGTCGCAGAGCTCAGAGAAAAAGTTGGCAAAGGGAAAACGCTCATACGACCTCCCCACACAAGCTGTCTCTGCTCCCAGTCCGAGTTTCGTTCAATCACCCACCCAAAGACTTGTATAGCCTATGCCTCACAACTTAGGACCCAAGAAACATTGGAATTGAGCTTTCCGTAAGCTCACACAAACTATTCCCTGTCTTTATCTATAGCTTTGTGATTTTTCTGTTTGGGGCAGAGAAAGCTGGGTTTTTTACAGATCTTTCAGACTTCTCTCCCTAACAGCCCGACTCTGTCTCCTGAGTGCTCCGATGATTAGCGGTCTGCTCTTTTTCAAGCCGAACGGACTCGACTCCAGAGATTTACAGGCGTTTCTCTCTAAAATACACTTCTTCGGGTTAAGGGAGCAACTATTTCTATTTACGGGGCGGCTTGTGATTAAAACTAATATTTATAATAATATTTATATGTTATTTAAACATTATAAGAGAAGTGTGTCAGCCTAATTTTCTCCTTTTTATAGTTAAAGTATTCTCATGTGAAGTAGCCTGGTAATATTTTGCCAAGTTATACCGTAATATAATATATATATGTACATGCAGTCACTTATATGACTTTTATCTAAAATGTACTCAATCGGAATATTCTTTTTGTTGAGCCCGAGCCCTAGCGACATTAACGAAAATACAATGATAATATTCTTTTGAGCCCTGGCCCTAAAGACATTTACGAAGATACAATATGCCTTAAGCCCAAACTTTAAAGCAAGTCTACACAAAATAAGTAAAGCCCAAGCTTTATAGCGAGTCTAAAATAAGTAAAGCCCAAGCTTTATAGCGAGTCTAAAATAAGTAAAGCCCAAGCTTTATAACGAGTAAAAAATAAGTAAAGCCCAAGCTTTATAACGAGTAAAAAATAAGTAAAGCCCAAGCTTTATAACGAGTATAAAATAAGTAAAGCCCAAGCTTTATAGCGAGTCTAAACAAAATCAATGTGCCTTAGCCCGAGCTCTAAGGACCTAAGCGTATCCACATGCAATGATTATTTTAGACAGTAAAAGAGAGAGTGATAATGGCTATATTCTAAACTATTCTATTTAATCTAAACCTACTTTCTGTGTTCTACCGCCAATGCGATCCAGATTCAAATTAAAGCGAATGTTAAGCAAGCTAGCAACCAGCAAAATATAGCCGAGCATGACATGTTAATCACTCAGACTTTCCGTACCATAGCTGTTAGCAGGCAGGACACACAAAGTAGGCTACATATAACATACAATATTTTGCATCACACTCCTGTCTTCCGGGCTCTACAAATTTATCAATTTTATCAGAAGAAATAGGTTCTTTTGAAAGAGAGACTTACCGGAACCTGGTCCGTGGATGAACATGCACTCGGACAATGCATAGAATTAGCAGATGTAAAGGTTCTGCCGTACCTTATACATTTTGTGGCCAAAGCGGAGTCCGACTGCTTGTCCCCCACGGATCCAGGGTGGTCTCATCAATCTCCTGGATGCCAGCTCGACAATTGTCGTCGAAATAATTGTCTAATATTTTTCCTCCATTATTTTATGCTATTTTATCATTGGTACATTGCATGTAGTCACAGATTCATGTATGCATTTCACACTTGGTTGGTCCATTGTCACAGACTTTGCATAGCCTGGACATTCCCTAACTTTCCCCCATCCAGTGCCCACGTGGGGCCTTGCAGCCCAGCTGCACAGGTTATACAGAGTTTAAGGACATAAATCTGTCCCCTGATATCTGGCGCTTGTAGTTCTCAATATCTGGGCCTTGTAGTCTTTCATGGGAGAGGCCTACACACACACTTCTCTCTGTTGCTCTCAAACTCTATCTATCTGGACTTCCACATTTTGGCCTGTATATCTTCTACGTTTTAGTGGTAATACTAATCAGTCAACAGCTTTGCATCTGGTTTTCAGTAATATAGCATATAACAGTAATAAAGGTGATTAAGAGGTTCATTCTCAATCATATAATCCATAATCATTTCAACTTCATAATTACAGCAGTGTGATGGTTTTTTTAACTACAAATACTGAAATTAATTTAAAAAATGTGTGAGTCACAATAGAAGGAGGGTGAAAGCTGAACTGCATCATCTAACAAAGCTAAGAGCTTAAATACAATGCGGGAGAAGCTGAAAGCTAGGGAGGAGCTAGCAGGTGCTTCAGAACCCCCAAGAAAGACCAAAGCAAAATAAGTAAAAGTAAGTAAAAGTAATAGTACTCAGGCCCGGAGTGGCCATCGAGAGAATTGGGAGAATTCCCGGTGTGAGCTCTGTCTGCTCATAAATTTGTCCGGCAGATCGCCTGCTTTCTCTTTGTTTTTTCACACATCGAGTATAACGATATGTGGTAAGTTTGTTAAGTTACTGTGTGAAAGTTTCTTAAGTGACTGTCTGATAAGTAAGCTAGTAGGCTACACTAGGTTTGCATCTAAATAAGCGCATGATCAGACTGTGCATTAATAAGTGCCGTTTTCAGTTGTCGTGCATGCTCTCTTTCTCAAACACAAGTGTGTGTAGCCTAAGTTGTTTTCATGGAGACAACCCTAAACCATCATTTATTGTTGTGGAGGGAGTTGGCAAGATCAAGCTGATGCGAAAATAATAAAATGGATGGGAAAAATATGCCAGGAGGAACTGAAAAAGCCAGGTAAAAAAAAGAATGATCTGTCACTTAATAAATCTAGGTTTCTGCAAGGGTGGGAAAAATATAGTTTCTCAAAAGCCCTGAATCTTTCAGGTAAAAATTGGGGTTGTAATTTTCGGAAAATATAACTATGAGTCCAATATAATGTTTATATTACATAAAACAAAAAACAATTTTGCACGGAAATTAATGCAAACAAATATTGCGCTCGCATTAACGTGAAATTCCGATTTCAGCTCACATAAAAATCTTGACTAGGTCATGTCCAGGGCATGACATTAACAGGGCTGCCAACATTTTCAAAAACCTTGGCGTGAGATTTGGTGCAAGGGGTGAGCTTTCGCGAGCTTCACCACCACCACAGTACTTTCATTGCTAAGCAACATAGATGCGCGAACACACGCGAAAGCTCCTCTCGTGGGGCTGTTGATAAAACTTGAGGACCCTGCTCAGTGCAAGCCAAGGATGTGGCTGTAGGAAAACCCGCAGGGCAGACAAAAAAGACAAAAACTGGTGATGAAAGTGAAACCGAAGATAAAGAGACAAAAATAGTTGTTTATGAATACTTAACCGGACAATTTTTTTTTTATGTTTAGTTCATATATTTTCAATACATCTTACACCCCGTTATATGCAATGAGCTACTCTTTTTGTCTTAATCGGCTGCATATTTTCATACAAAAGGAGCTTTACACACTTTAGAGCTGAAGATTTGGCGACACATACATTTTATGTTGTCTTGATTTTGGGTGTTTACAATGGTCACTTACATTTGAAAGGATTGTAAATCTAGTTCTTCAAGTAAATTGAAGCATACCGTAGTCAACTTTAATCAAATAAAATTTAATCCCCAACAACAAAATTGTGGCTAGTGAAATTGCTGAGTGACTAGTAACTTTGGAAAACCACTAGCCACAGTGGCTGGTGAGCAAAAATGTTAATGTCAAGCGCTGGTCAGGTCCTAGGTCCTAGGTTCGGGTCAAGCCCCGAATGTTCAACGTATGGCTCGTATGTCAGGCATCCTGGTGGGGATGGGCTGGTTTTGGCCGGGTTGAAAATGGGTCCCACTCTTGCCCTGATAGTATGTGTGTGTGTGTGTATGTATATATACAGTGAGGAAAATACATATTTGAACACCCTGCTATTTTGCAAGTTCTCCCACTTAGAAATCATGGAGGGGTCTGAAATTGTCATCGTAGGTGCATGTCCACTGTGAGAGACATAATCCCCCAAATATCCAGAAATCACAATGTATGATTTTTTAACTATTTATTTGTATGATGCAGCTGCAAATAAGTATTTGAACACCTGAGAAAGTCAATGTTAATATTTGGTACAGTAGCCTTTGTTTGCAATTACAGAGGTCAAACGTTTCCTGTAGTTTTTCATCAGGTTTGCACACACTGCAGGAGGGATTTTGGCCCACTCCTCCACACAGATCTTCTCTAGATCAGTCAGGTTTCCGGCCTGTCGCTGAGAAACACAGAGTTTGAACTCCCTCCAAAGATTCTCTATTGGGTTTAGGTCTGGAGACTAGCTAGGCCACGCCAGAACCTTGATATGCTTCTTACGGAGCCACTCCTTGGTTATCCTGGCTGTGTGCTTCGGGTCATTGTCATGTTGGAAGACCCAGCCTCGACCCATCTTTAATGCTCCAACTGAGGGAAGGAGGTTGTTCCCCAAAATCTCGCAATACATGGCCCCGGCCATCCTCTCCTTAATACAGTGCAGTCGCCCTGTTCCATGTGCAGAAGAACACCCCCAAAGTATGATGCTACCACCCCCATGCTGCTTCACAGTAGGGATGGTGTTCTTGGGATGGTACTCATCATTCTTCTTCCTCCAAACACGTTTAGTGGAATTATGACCCCAAAGTTCTATTTTGGTCTCATCTGACCACATGCCTTTCTCCCATGACTCCTCTGGATCATCCAAATGGTCATTGGCAAACTTAAGACGTGCCTGGACATGTGCTGGTTTAAGCAGGGGAACCTTCCGTGCCATGCATGATTTCAAACCATGACGTCTCAGTGTATTACCAACAGTAACCTTGGAAACGGTGGTCCCAGCTCTTTTCAGGTCATTGACCAGCTCCTCTCGTGTAGTTCTGGGCTGATTTCTCACCTTCCTTAGGATCATTGAGACCCCATGAGGTGAGATCTTGCATGGAGCCCTAGTCCGAGGGAGATTGACAGTCATGTTAGCTTCTTCCATTTTCTAATGATTGCTCCAACAGTGGACCTTATTTCAACAAGCTGCTTGGCAATTTCCCCGTAGCCCTTTCCAGCCTTGTGGAGGTGTACAATTTTGTCTCTAGTGTCTTTGGACGGCTCTTTGGTCTTGGCCATGTTAGTAGTTGGATTCTTACTGATTGTATGGGGTGGACAGGTGGCTTTATGCAGCTAAAGACCTCAAACAGGTGCATCTTAATTTAGGATAATAAATGTAGTGGAGGTGGACATTTTAAAGGCAGACTAACAGGTCTTTGAGGGTCAGAATTCTAGCTGATAGACAGGTGTTCAAATACTTATTTGCAGCTGTATCATACAAATAAATAGTTAAAAAATCATTAATTGTGATTTCTGGATTTTTTTGTTGTTGATTATGTCTCTCACAGTGGACATGCACCTACGATGACAATTTCAGAACCCTCCATGATTTCTAAGTGGCAGAACTTGCAAAATAGCAGGGTGTTCAAATACTTATTTTCCTCACTATATATATATATATATATATATATATATATATATATATATATATATATATATATATATTAGTGCTGTCAGTTTAACACGTTATTAACGGCGTTAACGCAAACCCAAATTAACGGCGTCAATTTTTTTATCGCGCGATTAACGCTCTGTTTGGCCTAGCAAACTTTGTAGTTTTTTTTCACATGCTGTTGCAACAACTACCGAAGTTAGAAAAACTACAACACCACACCGGATCTAGCTAGACCGGAAACAAAACAACAGGCACGCCACACACTTGTTTGGCTTGCGATCCGGCTAAAGCGTAGTAGCAGAGCCCGTTTACAGATATGAGACATTCTCTGGTAGTAGGTTAACTTTACGTTTTGAGTGGATGGCGAGCGCGAGACGCCGAAATGGATGCCAATAAGATTCTGAATGGAAAGTTTACTTTTAAAAAGTTGCCAAATGGTTCCATTGACAAGACCAAAGTGATCTGTGTGTTTTGTCGTTGTAAAATGAGCTATCATTGCAGCACGTCCAGTCTGAAATACCACTTGATGGCCAAGCACACAGATGATGCAAATTCTCCGCCCCCTCGTCAAAGCCAGGCGATTGCAATGTTGTTTTCAATAACAAAAAATATTTGCACGAAGCAATCCGAACCACTTTTCCATGTTGATAAGAGCATTAAAATTTGAAAAAAGAATGGGACAAAAAGAAATCAAGGGACATTTAGAATAGATAGTAATAGAAATGTGCGATTAATTGTGATTAATCGCGAGTTAACTATGACATTAATGCGATTAAATATTTTAATCGTTTGACAGCACTAATATATATATATATATATATATAGGGTCCGCCGCCCCTGATCTCACACCCTCTTAAGCCAGCTTTTACATTTTCACCACAAATTGTCTTAATTTAAATAGTTAAATTAAATTGTAATTATTAATTACACACCCAGCAAAATGTGTACTTAGTTTCACTGATAGAACCAGGTTTGTAAATAAAAACTAACAACAACCCCAAAACACTTTGAAACGGTTTACACTCTAATGTTAATAGTAGTATACATGAATAAATCATCAACTGAGGTGACGATGCAAGAACTTGAAAGAATTCCTGATGAATATAATTAAATTTACTAAACCCTTAAAATATTAGCTTGAACCTCTCTTAGAAGCTCAATAGCATGCCTCAATGTCATCTTAGAAGAGGGATGTTAGTCAGATCCAACTCTTGCCAAACTGCCGAAAGGGAGACAGAATGGTCACTAGTGGCTCTCCACTTGATAGTTGAGAACAAAGGAACGCGATCGGTCGCCAGGATTGACTTGGATCATAATGTTGAGGTCGGTGCACCCCACTGTACTGCAGCAGCCACTCCAGTACCCATTTGCATCAAGGACCAGCTCCTGTGTGTCCCTGCCTCCCACGGAGACCTGTGACACGTGGGGGATCCTCATCTTAAACTTGACCATACGACTGGCTGGCAGGACCCCTGACAGGGGCTCCACCAGCTCATAGTCCTCTTTCCAGGAATCGTATCTCAGTGGGTAGAAGGGCCACCTCGCTGTGGGGTTGGTGCAGGAGATCAGATAATTACAGAGGAACCCATAGCTCCCCATCTCTGCTTTATCCCTGCCATATACGGTGAACACGTACAACCCCGCCCTGGGGACCTGCACCCTGAAATCCACAGAGTCTCCTCGCCTGGACTGAAAAACGTGTCTCCTCTGCTCATCGTCAGTCATGGCTGCGGCACTCAGCATGGCCATTAGGTCCAAGTGGCTTGCAACTCGGAAGCGAAGGGAGCAGCGGCCGTCCGCCGCGTGGACGATGGGGCCGCGCTGCGAGGGATGCTGGAGGCCCCTCCTCTCCGTCAGCCAGCTGGGCCCCACTGGGTTACTCAGGTCATCCGGAAGACACATTTCCCTGTTGACCGCCTTGCACTGGACTTGATACTGACACACTTGGCTGTACTTTTCGTCCTCTCCAGAATTCAAGGCCTTCGCATATATATCCAAGGAATGCTTTTCAGTTTCCTGGGGGTAGACATCTAGCTTCATGCCATCTGGTGTGAGTGTCATGATAGCGTTGCGCTGTTTCCCATTCATGTTGTGCTTGAACAGCACAGGTGATGAACTCTTAACTGTGATCGTTGTCTTTCCATCTGCATTGGGGAGAGAAGCCAAGGATAAACATTAGACGTTACATACATTACTGTACACACGCAAGAGTGATACCAAGACCGAAACCAAAACTTTATTCAGCAACTTAGTGAATCCTTGATAATATCAACATAATTAAATCTGTGGAAAGCAGCAAAAACTACTGACCTGATTGGATGAGATATGTCTCAGGGTGTATAGAGAGGAGGCCCAAATTATAAAACGTGCTTCTCAAATGCATCGAGTTCTCAAATTGCTTCAAGGAAAGCCGAGGTTTGAGCAGTTGCCACTGGCTCTCAAGCGGGAAATGATCTCCCACAAAGAGTGCAGGGTGTGTCAGGAAGTAGAACTCATTGTATCTTAAAGCAAAAGCAACACCAGGAGACAAGCATTATGGTTTGTCCACTCCGGTAATTCTGTATCCTCAGTGCGCTCCCGAAGTGCAATGCACACATGCTTAGCGGGGAACTTAAAAGGAGAGCTTGAGAAGCGCACTTACTCAAATTTGAATGTGGAGTGATTATCACGGACGTTCCCAGCTCCCCATGTGCTGTCCAGTAGATGCCAGGTCCCTGCTAGTCTGACCGCATTCCAGGCGTGGGTGGCACTCCCTGTGAAGCGGGCACCCAGCTTGTACATTCCACCCTTGGAGTACCCAGACACCTGCTGACACTCTATGCCTGCAAGACTGACCCACACTGCAAGTGGGTTACTGCAATCACAGACATTCACAGACGGCTCAGCAAGCCAGTACTTCTTAGCAGTGGACACGCTTTCCGGAAGCAGTCAAGCGCAGTGCAGTACAAGCCCGATCAACATTAGTATCATAGGACTTAGTAAAGCAAACAAGATCATTCGGAAGTAATATCTGCAACACACACATACACACACATACACACACACACACAACAAACACACTCACACACATGAACACAAATGCACACCCAGAACATATATGACATTATGCAGTTTACATCAAGACAACGACTCTCGACAACTGGAATTCTGACAGTGTTTACTAGTTACATCTAGCTACCTGTACAGCCCAATAGGTCTGCCCATGATTAACAAAATGATCACACCAGAACAGCAGGATTGATTTTTAACATCACTGAAACCCCACACGTCCCACGCATCTCTGATGGCTCAGCAATGTCCCACAAGGCTACAGGATGCTAAATGCAGAAGCCGGTCAAGACGAGTCGTGACAGGAGTCATCAGCTCAATGCAAACTGAACTTCTTGATTCATTGATAATGACTTAACCCGACCAACAAACCCGTTGATTATCAGCTTGTAATGTTGATTGGATTGAAAGAGCTTTGGTGGGAGCTACCTGCACATAGCTTGGAACAGGCCAGCGTAGCCTGCACACACTCCTTTCCCTGTCTTTAAGACATCACTGGGGGAGCCTGATCTGAGGTCAGGGTTTTGGAGGCCCACGACATCATATTCTGTAAGGACACAAGTCAGCAGGGCTAGTTAGGGATCAAGAGATTGAATGGACAAGACTGTGCCTATTCACCCTGAGGGGAGGAGTCATTCGCATTGCGGACTCCTTAACATATCCAGCATTGCCATGCAACAAAACTCAGCCACAGAAGCATCAGCGCTGCTGTCATTTGTGTCCTGCGTCCAGTAATTTGTGTCACTTTGTGTTTGGAAAACAAAGAGCCAAAGCGATCGTCTGTCAAAAATCCCCCGTCTTCAGGTATTGCGTGACACGCTCTTAGGGTTGACATGACTACGGCCACTGACCTCTTTGGTTCTGTGCACCAACCTCAAGAGCAACATCCTGTTAACGGGCAGGAAATTACAGTTTTTCACAATTGCTAAAACACTAAACCCCATTCTCTGAATCAACCGTTCAGTGAACTAAACCAATTTGTCAAATCAGACACTCTTTTGGCAAAACTCTAAACACATTCTCATTCACTAAAAGCATTTTGCACTGTGATGCACTTGTGCTGCAAAATGGTAAACACAACTACAACACAGTTGTCATCTGTAAAACATAATGACTCAAAACTGTTCACACTTCTTTCTAATGGTGGTTTGGGACAATGGCAGCTTTCACCGTGGTGTCTATATACAAGAATAGTTCAACATCAAGCAGCAATTTTTACTGTAAATGTTTGCCTTCCACCATACAGCCCTTTTTTCAACCCAATTGAAGAGTTTTTCTTTGTGTGGCATTGAAAGGTCTATGACCGAAACCCATATACCAGGGTCAAATCTCCAACAGGTAATGGAATTGGCCTGTGGTGACAGGTGTGGAGGGTTTTCAAGGCTGGATTCAGCACACCAGAGGGTTTTTTCTTTGTTCTTTGTTGACAGTACTATAGTAAGTTGTGATGGTTACTGTAATATTTTCAAATCAAATCAAATGTACAGTATTTTTATAGCCCTTTTTACAAGCAATGTCACAGAGGGTTTCACATACGCCCATTGAACTGCCCCTCAGCCAACCTCAAGCTTCAAGGAAGACAAGGAAGGTAAAACTCCCATACCCCTTTTCCACCAATGCATTTTGGGTGCCGGTTCGGAGCCGGTGCCTAATCGCGAACCAGTTCTTCCTCTTTCGATAGACTGGGAACCGGAAAAGTGGTTCGTACGTGGTTCGCGACGAGCACCACTTTGGAGCTCTTATTTTATTGATGAAACTGCTCATTTGTAAATTTGCTCCGACTTTTTTTATTCTCGATTGTAATGTAAACATTCGGGATGCATGCGCAATGTGGCTGCAGAAAACCGGGAAAGGATAGAATTTTTTATGGCAAAAGGACTACACGGATAATACAAATAGTTACATTTAAAAATACCAAAAAGGTAGAGGAGGACAGCCTTTCAAAGAGAAAGCGATTACCCATTGATCTGTCGCATCAGAATTTTGATTTGGGTCACGAAAGTCTTGAAATTTGAGTGAGAATGTTACCCGGTACAGACCACATAGTCGAGTGGCAACCATGTCTTCGTCATGTCACTAAGTTCATAATTTAACAGTTCATAATTTTACAGTTTTACAGTCAATTTTACATTTTAAAAGTCGACAAGGACAGCTTTCAAGAGATATGGGAATTCTGCTTTTAGCCAGCTGGTCCGATTGTTTTTCTGATTTGTTCAAACTGGCCATGAGTGAGACTGCGTCCCCGTTACACTGTTTTGACGTTAGCCTCAGTCAGACTCGCTCACTGGCAGTGTGCACAATGTTGTGATTCACTTAATTTTACACCAGTAACGTCAGAGAGGACTGCCTAATGTAAATACGAGCCTGATGAAGATAGCCAGCATCTCATGAGCAATAACAGCAACGAAACGTCCGCCATTGTTGATGTTGTGTTTGGCGCTACCGCGCTAGCGTTGCTGGGAAATATGAGACGTATACAGTGACGTAATGACGTGGCTCTGTGGTGGCTCTCGCCCGTGGAAAAGCAAACCGGTTCTTAGTAAGCACCGTTCTTGAACCAGCTCCGAATTGGCTCTAGCACCAGCTCCGAACTAGCTCCCGGTTCACTTTGGTGGAAAGGGGGGTACCAGAAAAACTCACTTACTGTAAGGAGAACAAATTTACAGAAACCTTCAAATCAAATCAAATGTATTTGTATAGCTCTTTTTACACGCAAGCATGTCACAGAGGGCTTCACATACGCCCATAGAACTGCCCCTCAACCAACCTAAACCCTCAAGGAAGACAAGGAAAAACTCCCAACAGGAGAACAAATTTAAGACACTTTGGGAGGAGTAATTCAGTGAGGGATCCCCTCCAGAGACGGTTGGTGAAATAGAGGTGCAGAACACAGGCTAAACATAGTCATACATCAGGAAAGTGTCAATGGGTGTTGAAACACCAAAATCCAGTGTTTCAAAATCCAAAATCAATTTTCTTTATTGCTACAGTAAATGAATTTACTGTGTAAACATAAACAAATTATTCTTTACATGTAACTACAAGCCCTGGATGCTGTGTTCTCAATTTTTTGTGTTGTGTGTGATGATTTGCTCCAGTGTTTATATATTGATTGGTTGTGTTTATGATCTGAAAGTATAGTTTGATTTTGAGCACAGGTTACATGGTTTAGGAGCGAGTGTTTGATTTTGCCAGAAGAGTCAGAGGTTTTGGAAATTGAGTTTGAATATATGGTTTTGTGTTTACAGTTTTGAGAAAATGGTTGACTGTTTCAAGAAATGTGTTTTAGCAATCGTGAAAAACTGTAATGAATAAACCTAGCCCTCTAGAGCAGACTCACCAATGTGGTGTGTGACCCACATCCAGATAGCCCTCAGCTTCTCCATGTCACTCTTAGTCCCCTTCAGCAGCTCCTGGACCAGGGCCTCCACAGTGTCCTCGGCTTTCACCTGAGAACAAAGAGCACAATCTAAGGAATTGTTCCCCCTTGCAGATGCACAGCTCTAACGAAATGCAATGACACCAATGTTTGAAAAACAAAGCATTCACTTGTCCGTTCCAAAATTACCCTACCAAAAAGTACAAAGCATTTTAAACAGCAATTTTATAAAGACAGATTCCAATAATACGAAGGCTTACCTTACTTGCATAAGCATCAATATGTTTGAGTTTATCTAAATACATGCGCATTGACTTCAGGTTGGATTTGTCCCATGGGAAAGCTAATATGAGAAGCACAGCAAAACAAACCATGTACGTCAGTCAAGCTTTGCTGTAAGGGCTACAAATTTTTTAATTTCTTTCTCCTCTAGTGAGTTTTTCTGGGAGTTTTTCCTTGTCTGCCTTGAGGGTTTAGGTTGGTTGAGGGGCAGTTCTATGGGTGTTTATGAAGCCCTCTGTGACATTGCTTGTAAAACGAGCTATACAAATCAATTTTGATTTGATGATTTACAAAACACACCATTCATTGGGGGGAAAAAAGGAAGCTTTCTCTGTATTTGGTTTATACAGACTCACCATATTCAGTCTTCCTGCCAAGCTCTGTTTTATAGTCATCACCAACGAAACCTGTAATAAAGTCCATGCCAACACATTTTTTGGGTGAAGTAGACACCTGGCTGAATTATCTCCATTAGATTAATTTTGTTAAAAGCAAAAAACACATTATTTGCATGTTTTTAAACCAGAAATGAACTTTGTTTTACCCTCATTTTCATATGCAACTTCATTTCTCCTTACTTCTTTTCCTGTAGTGCACAAAAAATACTTTTCCTCATTTCATCTTGCATAGTTTATATAACTTTGGATGCATTTTAACATGGCCTTACTCAAATAATGCAAAGTGACCAACCAAGCTTTCCTGTTTTCAAAACAGGAATACACAGTGCTTGTGAGACACAACCTTTTCTTAAATGTAATCTTGTGTGAAATTCCTTACAATTCCTGTCAGCCTCTATTGTTGTCATTCACCTTACCTTTACCAAAAGAAAATCTCTTTGGCAATGTTGGAGTGCTTTTCCTTGGTTGAACCTCTACTGTGACTGTGAACAAAATGCAAAGCATAGGTTTCAATTTTTTTTTTACCCTTTTCCATGACTTTTCTATAACTTCTTACCAAATTTCCATGACTGTATTTCTGCATTATAATGAGTAAAGTAGCCTTACAACTAAATCATAATGTAAACTTCAGATGCTTGTGGGATTTGAAGCATAAATAGGGACTACATCTCGAAGAATGACAAAAAGTGTATTCTCTCCCCTCAGACTTCCCCGCGGTTAAATTCTTGAACCATTTAACCAGTGGCGATTTCTTTAAGACTGCAAGGGAAGCTCAGCTTCCCCTAACATTTCAAAAATTCATGGTCAAATATTTACTATTGTGTTAACATTCTAAATGCGTTAGAACACGTTCACATCGAAGACGAGTTCGTTCAGAATCAGCTACATATATTAGCAGGTCAGCTGACTGATTTCCTTCTCATACATTCCCGTAGTACCAGGGCCGAATCTAGGTTCCCACTAGGGGGGTCTGGGGGCATGTTCCCCCAGAAGCCATTTTTGAAAACATCCTTTTAAATAGTGTCCTCTAGTGGGGGGCTAATTAAACTTTTGGGTTAGGGTTAGATACGCCCATGCGTAGTGCCACAGTGCATTTCCCTGTTGAAGCTCAGCTTCCATGGACTTCAACGGGGATGGTTGGTTTTTTTTCAGTGCTTTGAAACTATACGGTCATTGGATAAAAGCTGCGATTACGTCCCGCCCTGGACGCTCAGCGTCTCTGAGGGTGAATGGAGGAGTGGGCTGGCCTGGACGCTGGGCTTCCGCGTGATGATTGGAGGGTCTGTCGACAGACTGCATCTCCTATTGATTGACAGTAATTTTGTACTATAAAAAGTCATCGAAGCTATTCAAGTTCAGTCCCATTGCGGATTTTGCAACTGTAGTTGAAAGACAAACTGCAGCAACCTATTTCTTGGTATTTGCTTGGCGAAATTGCTAACCAATTCTCATCATACATTTCATACAATTGTACACCATGTTCCTTGTTTCAGTTTAACCTAATTTCCACATTTCCAAGCCAGTGAACTAGCCAGTGAACTAGCCAAATAAATGGAACGTTTTTAGGATGTAGGCCGAAAACGAACTTCCCCTCTTTGAAAGGCCAGCAACCGCCACAGCATTTAACGCATTTCAACCATTCCAACTTCATAACGTGCAGCATGTTATTGTAATAAATGTTACTAAACTAGCAAGCTAGTAAGCACATATATTTAAACCTTTCTAGTTTATATATACAAATGTACATGATGATAAGCTTACAAACAAAATGACCAAAAGCATGATCATTCTTTTAAAAAAATCAAATTTTCCAAAACATAATATATCATACAAAATACGTATATATGTAAAAACAAAATCACATTATTTCCAGGCCTGGAAAACTAATTCTGTACGTTTTCCATAAAAAGGTGAATAAGGAAAAAATAAGCAATGAGAGGGCATTTGTTTTTTAACGACCGTTGATGTGTCAGGTATGTAAATGGCTCACAATGTTTGGTCATCTTGCAATGCTCTTTTTTGCTGCCTTCAGAAAAACTGATTGATGAGTTTCTGTATTATGTAACACACCAGTAAATGTCTCTCACCATTATCACTGTGTCGTTTAACCACATCTGCTCTGGCATTCTCCCCGCGCTCTGTGAGACACGTCAAAGCACAGTCTTGTCATTCACAGTAATTATGTATGCAAAATTGCACAGCCACTGCGTCATTATCCGATATGCTTACTTTGGACCTGTTTCAGCTTGCTCACTGACTCAAATAATGTGGATCATTGCCATAATGATCTAACATTATCTTACTTTAGATACTTACCAAGTTTGTATTCCTGGCTATCATCATTATCATTTTTGTCTTCACTGGCACAGAAGCCTACATTTAGTGGGGGTTGCAGATAACATGTTAGATGGCATGCAAAATATAGTGCAAAACAACTATGCAAGTCACTTCTTCATGTACAACAATGCACTATAACAGCTGAAAGTAATTCAGACAAGACATTATCAACAATAATAAAAATTAAAACGCCCATGCGTAGTGTGGCACTACGCATGGGCGTATCTAACCCTAATTATTATAATAAAAATAATCACTGCAATCATACTTACACAAATAGCATAGGTAGAATGGAAGCAGAGGAAAACAAAAAATTGCCAGCAGTATTTTCTGCATTAGAGAAAGGTGGTTGTGGAAGGCCATTTATCCTTCAGTTACCCTGGTAAGAAATCTAACAGGAAGGCTTCTGAAGTTTGTATCCAAGAGAAAAGAAACATAGCAGCTGTCAAATGCATGTCTTGTTCTTCTCTAGGAAATGATGAATACTCCATCTCTTACCTTATATATATATAAATCTAATCACAGCATAATTTTTTTTAATTTTAGTTACACTCCATAGACAGAAAGACGGACCCAGCAGGGTGAATGGCCTCATCACTAAACTTATGTTCTTAAGTCACAGAAATACACTTAAGTGTGTGTGTTTTATTACTTATATTCATTTGTCATCAACAAAACTGTTACAGTAGTTACAGTTTGTACAGATTAGGGACAATAAGGATGAAGACTGAAAATGTATGACAGAAATGTTAAGATCCACCGCTTCCTCTCCCTGTTCAAGACGAATAGGTAAATGTTCATTTGTAACTTACCTGTACAGACTGGATCCTTCTTGCACAGTTCTCTTTACCTGCTACTGACGTCAAGTAATGAGTTGCTGGCGCCTTTATAAGCTATCCATATAGGGTTTCTATGGCTGCGGGACTTCCCAAAGAAAGTCATAAAATTCACTCCCTTGCTGATAAAGTACTGAGTAGAGTCAGCAAAAGAATCAGGACACACCTTTTGTCAACATCTATTCAAACTTACACTTCAGTCACTAACTTAATCAAAGATTGACAAGAACATCAAAGGTTACCTTTCAGATTGGAAGGAGATAAGGAGGCATTTTCTTTCAATTATCATGAATTATTTATTGTGCTGAAGTCCAAATGATCACACATTACTGCAGCTGAGCAGGGGTGGAAGTAATGAATTATAACTACTCCTGTTACTGTAATTAAGTTGTTTTTTCGGGTACTTGTGCTTTTATGAGTGCTCAAAAATAAGTACAAATTAAGCAAAGTAATCACAATTCATTACTGAGTAGCCTAGCCTACAATTTGAATTAATATTCAAACATTTGACCGGCATTTCAGTAGCCCAAAAATAATATCCGATCGTAAATGAACCAATTAAAACCTTGATATTTGGGATAAAAAGAAAGTCCCTGCTGCAGCAAGTTTCAGAGACAGTTTATCGTAATAATCGCACAGTTAAGTTATGGACAGAAATGAAGTTTTGGAGAAGCAAACCAACCACATGATGGAAATTACAGTATTTTGAAGGCAGAGGGGAAAGTGCCGTAAGTAAGAGAAGAGTTAAGGACATGGAGAAGAAAAGTTATGATGGAGGGAGAGATGGTTTGAAAGAGAGGGGAGGGGACTGGATCAAGGGGACAGGAGATGGGGCGATGAAAGAGAACAAGGTCAGAGATCTCTGCCTCGGACAGGAGAGAGAAAGAGTTTAGACATTTGGTAAGGTCAGTCATAGAGGGTGAGTGGGTAGGAAAGGTGGGTTCAGGGAACTGACTGCTAATGTTGGCAACCTTTTTCTGAAAGAAGGAGGAGAAGTCGTATGCTGCCAGGGTGGAGGGGTGGGGGAGGGGGGTTAAGAAGGGTGGAGAAAAGTTTGTGAGGGTTTGAGGCAGAGTTAATTTTGTTCAGAAAGTAGTGGGTTTTAGCATCAGTTATGCGGGCAGAGAAGGATTTGAGGAGGCATTGATACTTATCAAGGTCCAGACCGTCTTTGGACTTGCGCTATCTCCTCTCAGCTGCCCGAAGGATGGACCGTTCTTCACGAATAACATCCGTGAGCCACAGGCAGGAGTGAGAAGATCGCGCAGGCCTGGCTGACAGGGGACAGAGAGTGTCGAGTGATGCAGTTAATGTGGATAACAGGGTGTTAGTGGCAGTGTCGGTGGGGTGGGATATTAACTCGTCAATGGGAGGGAGGGAGGATGTTACAATGGAGGAGAAATGGGAGGGGGATAGGGAGCGAAGGTTGCGGCGGAAAGTTACGAGGGGAGGGAAGGTAGTAGGGGTTTGAGGGAGAGAGACAGAGAATTGTATGAAAGAGTGATCAGAAATGTGTAGTCGGGTGATCAGAAATGTGTAGTCACAATGTAGTTACAGAGGTTAAGTCAGTGATACAGTTACGTGTCAGGATGAGGTTGAGCTGCTCTCCTGCCTTGTGGGTCGCCGGTGTGTTCAGCAGCTTCAGGTCGAAGGAAGTCAGAAGAGACTTGAAGTCGACGGCCGGCGTTCCTTCGAGGTGGATTTTGAATCAGCGGTGTTCCATCATCCGGAAGGACGCTGAGGAGCATGTCCAGCTCCTCCACAAAGTCAGCTAGCGGCCCTGGTGTCTGATAGAGGACAACTAAAAATGCTTTGATAGGATCAGTTAGCATCACATAATGGTGTTCAAATGATTTGGCAGTAACAGAGAGTGGGGTGGATGTGTATTTAATATGTGGGGAAAGAAGCAAACCTGTCCCACCACCTCGCCCAGTTGAGCGAGGTGATGAGGAGAACGAGTGGTTGACGGAGAGAGCAGCTGGAGTTGCAGTGTTCTCTGGGCGGATCCATGTCTCTGTCAGCGCAAGAGAAGCATGGGATGCAAATGCCGGGATGAAGTCTACCTTGTTCACAGCAAGCTGGTAGTTCCAGAGCCCTATAGAAAGAGAGAGGGCAGGTCTGCTAGTGGTGTAATGAGCGGGAATGCTGAAGAAACACATGCTAACTAGGGATGGGACGTATGGCACTGACGCATCGATGCTTGTGTCGCAAAACCAATACGCACAGTTTCTAAAAAGTGTTTTGGAGCTTGTATCAAATTTCGAAACCACGTGACAGATGACGTTCAATGCTTCAAACGTCACGAACTGGTTCGAAGTTTTGCCGCTCTTCTGAACCAGAGCCATGGAAGGAACGAAGCCACCGCTTCTTGTTAAAGACAAATCTCACATTGTCAGAGAAGCAGCACCAGGCATCGCTAGAGTTTCTTCCATCAGTCATTATTATTTAGCCAAATCCGTATAGTAATAATTATAAATCCGTGCATTTGTGTTGTGTTATTTTATTGAAATGAAACGTAACATGATAGGACTAGGTAGGTCTATACAGTGCCCAGAAAACAAATGTTGATGATTCGTCAACATTGTCAACAGTAATAATAATTTGTAAAAATAAAGTTCCCCTAGTTCGCAATAGACCTACATATCACAAATGTTAAGAAAAAATCGGTGTTATCTAGTTTAATTGATATAAAGACCATATCGTATAAACTCCGTCCACCCGCAACAAGAAGTAATGATTTCTTCGGTGGTGTAGTTGGTTAAAACATTATACGCCAACATTGTTAATGCGAATCTGGAATCCTGAGTTCGCGCCCCAATGCAGGGACCCTCGTACGACGTTCTTTAACTTTTACTGTGAGAAAATGACATAATTCTAAAGGCCTACGGATGTATCACAACATTTTAATGTGTGAGAACTAATATCAGATCAAAATGAACACATGTAGCCTTAATTAAATATTGAATAACGTAGGGTAGTCTACCGTCGGAGACAACCACTACGCCTCATTCAGCCAGTTTAAGCGGCTGCTAGATGACGCTGTTCATTTTCAATGCGCCGATAGTTCGGCTCTTTGGGCCGGCACAATCCGGAAGAAACCACCAAAGCTTCACAAGGCATCGTTCGCCCATCCCTAATGCTAACTATGAATATGTTCTAGGTGGATTAGAATACAAATAGGTTGATACTTATCTGAATAGGTGATCCGCCTCGTCGGCCATTCTCGGTGGACTCCCGCAGGTAGACTCCCTGTCTTTTCTCGACCGAGTCTTCGTGCACCGAGGCTACCAGACGAGGCTGTCACTGCAGTGCTAGCCGCCTTAAATATGCTAATGCACATCTGACGATGGCCCTAATTATAATGTCAACAGAGCTGGGTCTGCGGCGGCGAGTACCCTGAAACTCAATCGCTAGCTAGTTACCATAAACCAATCTAGCTTTGTATCCTAGAGCCCTGCCCGTGATGCGACGAAGTCTAGCTAACACAAATAATGAAACAAGGACAGATTAACCCACTAGTAAGATGACGGTCACGATGTTCACTCAGTAGAAACACAGATGCACTCTAGCTTAGCATGTGTCTTATTTGTAATGTATTCTTGGAACAAAAATTTTGCGTATAGTGTCCTGCTGAAGTGAATATCGAGACCGCCGCATTGACTGCGAGTAATCAAGGCTGTTGTTTATATTGCGTACAGCTAAAACTTAGTCTCAGGGGTAAAGCTGAAGGTACAGCAGTTAGATAACTAGTTTAAACTGGTCAAAGAGTAGCTAGCCAGTGAGTCAGTTTCGGTGGCCAACCCAGTCTCATCCCAACTCGTCAAATATTGACGCTTGGGCAGAGCCCTTTGGCGTCACTATACCGACGCCGGGGGACGCCTTTTTCGTCGTTTTTTGACGCCTAGGGACGCCCATTGACTTCCACGTTAATATGTTCGGCTTTTCCCGTAGAAAATTGTGAACTATGGCGTCGTATTTTGACGCATTAGGTCTCCCATAGATTTTGATGAGCGGCTTTCGGATTTTTACGAAACGTCACCATAATAAGTCGGGTGATTTCGTAAAAATCCGGCCGATGTGCTTTCAACATGATTTTTTTGTTACATCCAAGACATAAACGTTATAAATGACATAAACCTTATTTAAGGACATAAAAGTTATTTATAAAATGGACTGATACCAAATAAACCGATCTAAAAAGGTAGGCCTATATGCATAAAAAAGAAAAGAAAAATAGAATCCATCGGGGGAGGAATATCATTTTATTTTAATCATAATTTTAAGCGCATGGAAGCAATCATGTCAAATGCACTGACAGGAAAACCTATAAATTATCCAACATTATTGTAATTTTATTATTACACACAAGTCGCCTAAAAGTTTGACGCTCAATATCTGGCTGGAACTACTTCTTGTCACCCAAACCTCCGCTCTCTCGTACTGAAAAGGTAAGCTATTATCGATGAGGTAAACGTATATTTAAGATACTATCCTACTATACAGTTTTTTTTATTGTTTTTAGGTTGGTTTAATGTTATTATGTTTGACGTACATTGCCCGGTGCTTTGCATCACCAATATAAATTAATTGACTTTGTAAACTGCAAAAATAGGCTAACACACTGTGCTAGCTAGTTAGCTAGTCTAACGTTATGTCATGCAAGGTCATGAACCGGTGCACTTTCATTGGACTCAGACCAATGTTTATCTTTGCTGGCGTGGTCCTTTTTACATCTCATAGCTTGCTAGGTATGACATTTATTGTATTGTATTTTTTATCTTTTCTTACTTGCAGCTGAAGTCACGCATTTTCTGGAAACGATATCGATATCCTTATTACCTCACCATATTATTACCTCACCATATCCTTGCCTTACTGCCTATTTTAATAATTTGTCAGGACGTACCTGTGTATACCTGTGTCCACCTACCTCTGTCCACCTGTGTTACGCCCTCCACAGGCTCTGCCTGTCTTTCTGTTTGTCTGTGTTTGTGTGAATCTCCAGGCTGCAGTGATCCAGTCCACCCTACCTGCACAAGATCCACACCTGCGGTCCAGTTTCCCAATAACTTGCGGTGACATACCCTGGTTTGCCCTCCACTCACCGCCAGATCGTTGTTTTTACAACCTGGTACCTACGTTCCTGGCCTCCTTGTACTTCCGAGTCTATTATCTACTATTTGTCTTCAAAGTGTTCTAATATTGCACTTTCTTGTGTCCCAAACAAACATCCCACTCACCCCAACTCTCCATCTGCCTGCCTACGCGCTCTGCTTGCTACCTGCCTCGGTGTTTGTGAGACAAATATATACATTACTTCTTTCCATGTTCATACCGAAGTTCATGCTTTACTACAATACCCATAAGCCATAGGAATGAAATGTAAGAATAATAATTATTTAATGTGTGTTACTCATATTCCTACTTGCAATGCTTATAACATGTCAATGTGTTTATGTTTGCAGAAAATGACCAAACCCAAAAGCAGGCCTTGCCCTCACTGCCAGGTCATGAATACTGTCAACCGCAAAACATGCCTTTCATGTTTTGCAAGCCTCTCACAAAAAAAAGAGGATTAAGTCCAAGGAGGAGAGTTTGCATGTTGGTGACTGGGGGGGAGAATGTGAAGAAGCACCGCAACGCAGGCAGAGTGATAGATTCAGCCCGCATATCTGTGAGTGAGAATGTGGAGGTCTTAGGTTACGGTTCCATTCAGATTCATACTATAATGGTCGGAACTTGATATCAATGCCAGTTTCATTGGTATCAGGCCATATCATTTAATCAATAGCAGCATCACATCTTATAGTCTTCCTGTAAGGACCCCTAGCTTTGTCAATTTCAAAAGAAGTATAGTAGATACTTTGAAAAGTAGGAAGAAGTATGATACCATTTCAAAAGTAGTTGATCAGATGGCAAGAGAGCTGATACAGAGGACAAAGCCTGATAACTTGTTAATGTCTGTTTTTTAGGTCAATAAGCTGCATGAACTGGACTTAAAGCCCCTGCTCTTCATGGGTAAAGAGAAGAGAGGGGGGGGGGGGTTTACAGCAGAGGTCATTGCAGGCATAGGCTTCATACCAGAGGGGCCTGTGAGGGAGATCATTAAAAAAATGACCACCCTTTATGAATACTATCTTAAATGTAAGAACACATATTTTGCATTGGGACATGCTTTTTTATAACTTTGCATTTAGTTTCTAAACACATTATGTAACATAAAATATACTAATAGAATATTGTTGATGAGTAAATATTCCCCGATTAGACCCTGTTTCTGTTTAATTAACCTCATTTGTGGGGCTGTTATAGTTAGATTCAAGCTGGGAGCAGAGAACATATTGCTTCCCTCTACATTTACTTATTTGTCTTTATCTCTCAGACCACAATAGCCTCGTTGCCACAGCTGGTGAAGAAACAAGAGAAGAAACACCAGAAGCAACATCCCCTGCCTCCACTCAGGATCAAACCTTCACCCTTAACCTTGTCCCGGTCCCCCACCCACCTCCTATGACTTCCTCTCTCTCTTTATCTACTCTTCCTACTCCCTCTCTCTCTACATCTACTCTTCCTACTCCCTCTCTCTCTTCATCTACTCTTCCTACTCCCTCTCTCTCTTCATCTACTCTTCCTACTCCCTCTCTCTCTTCATCTACTCTTCCTACTCCCTCTCTCTCTTCATCTACTCTTCCTACTCCCTCTCTCTCTTCATCTACTCTTCCTACTCCCTCTCCCTCTTCACATCCTATGACTCCCTCTCTCTCTTCCCCTCCTCTTCCCTCCCACTCTTTCTGTTCTCCTGCTCTTCCCTCCCATTCTTCCTCCGCACCTCCTTTCCCCAGTCCCTTGCTCTCTTTACCTCCTTCACCAACCCTCTCTCTATGTTACCCACTTTCTACTTCTTCCCATATCTCTTCTCCTCAAGGTCTTCCCAAAAATCATTCCCCGGGAAAAAGAAAAAGAATTTAAGGTAAAGGTTGTCTTATGTAAGGGTCATATGCTTATGCATTATGAATAATCTTTTCTTGTAATGACCCCAAAAAAATCAGGCAAATCATCTTATTTGTTATTCCTCTGTTCATATATTTTCAGGCTGCAATTTCCTGTTTAAAAAGAGGGATGTTCAAAGCAGGTAAGCTCAGATGCATGCAATTGTGTTTCATTTAAATTATTTTTAGTGGGGGTTTAATTATTATTAAAGCTTTTTTGAGTTAGCTTGTCCATGAATCCATCTTGCCAGGCTTCAAGTTACATTTACATTACATTTAGTCATTTAGCAGACACTCTTATCCAGAGCAATTTACAGCAAGTACAGGGACATTCCCCCTGAGGCAAGTAGGGTGAGGTGTCTTGCCCAAGGACACAACATAATTTGCACAGCCAGGAGTCAAACCGGCAACCTTCTGATTAATAGCCTGATTCCCTAACCGCTCAGCCATCTGACCTTAGGCCGTCTGAAGTAATGCACTTGTGGCCAAACGAATTATCATCCTACAGAGGAACTCCTGGCAGCTACAGGCCTTAGATAGAGAGTGATAGATAGGGGTGGGCCATATGGCCAAAATCTTCTATCACGGTATGAGTAATTTTATATCACGGTTACGGTATATATCACGGTATAGTAATTGTTCTGTAAATTCAGTTAAGAAATTTTACCAGTGCCACTAGTGTGGTGGAAAAAACAGTATTGCATGTACTACAAGACGTTACTGGCTATTATTTAAAGGCAACGACAGTACGAGCGTTCCGATTGGCGGATGCACAGTCATGCCATCCGCATGGTGACGTACTCACAGCTCAGAGTTTTACTATCAATATTTAACTTCGGTGTCGGCGTATCAACCTTCTTAAAGCTCGGTCGATACGTTAAAGCCTCAGTTTGATATTTCCCGGCATGTCCTCACTCTCAATAGTCAGTAGCTAGCCTTCACTAGTCATCCTAAATCAAGAATGCTAGCAACGCCACCAGTGTAATTTTACAACAATAATTTTACAGCACGAGACATACAACTTGAGCAACAAATCAAATTGGTTACCTGCAGAATGGGTCATCAAATATATAATTAATTAGCATCGGCATGAATGTGTACTCCACATCAAAAATTCCGTCAGACCAACGCAAATCTGCATCAAGGTCAAACGAAAATAGCAAATCAAATAAAAGTTAAACTACAATTCTAAATATTGAAGGAATACGATTTATGCAATGGCTTATATACAATACAACAACCAGACATTTAATTGACGTGAAATACAAAAATATCACAAATTTGTAAAGACTTTAGATGCGAGCCCTTTTTGCCCAACCCAAAACATTTAAAAGTAGTCAAAAAGTATACCGCGGTTGAAACGGTATAGCCAAAACTCTCCCGGTTTCTGCCGTCGAACGGTATATACCATCATACCGCCCGGCCCTAATAGACAGATACAATCCCTTGCAATTTTAGGGGTAAAAGCGCCTGCCCTTTTCCTAACAGTTTCCAAGGATGACTTCCCCAGGTGGTTCTGTGCAACAAACTATCTGACTTGTCACCATTTAGGCCCATCGAACTCTAAGAGACTGTACTCTTATCTTTTGGCTATATCTCAAGTTCTTTCCTCCATCTGAAATGTAGCCAACAGCATTTTTCATCACAAGCAACTTGTGAAAAGCCTATAGTTCCTGTTGTTAAAAGTTGAACATTTATCATTAAACATACATTGCCTCTGTGAAGAAACTATCACCAACTTGAATCAGAGAAATTAACTTCTACTCTACTAAAGAACTGCAGTATCCAATAAGAATTCGTTATTCTTTGTGTTAATTATAGTCCTGTAACGGCCACAGATACCAGATTCATATTACTGTCCAAGCATTTGATTTGATTACTATTAGGATTTGAATTTTATTTAAGCCAATACGACAAAATGTGCTTCTCCAAACCCTTACTTATACAGTGTAAAAGGTCCCATGATATGAAAACTTAACTTTAGGAGGTTATTTAACATTAATATGAGTTCCCCTATCCTACCTATGGTCTAGCCTGGTCCTAACCAGACCCTCGTACATTTCATTTGTACAGAGGGTCTGGGATCTCTCCATTGACAAACGTTAACTTCCTTGAAGGCGGGTCCTCTGTTGAAGTGTAAAACAATTGGATCCGCCCAGAACCACTCTGATTTGCCATAACCAATCGCAAGCGTTCGCCTTAGCCAACTCCTTCACCACTACTGTAATGGAGCAAGCTGCCGTAGCTGGAAAATCAAACTTTTCCCGAACCCCGTGGGGAGGAGGGCCACAACATCATGGCCACCAACAAAACTCAGCAAGGAATGTTCTTGCTCCGGCTTTAACCTATATTCGGCAGCGTTGCCACAACCGCAGAATAGTTTCGCTCGCATCTTTCTCCGCCGCCATTACTGAACCACTCAAACAAGTGCACGACATTAACGTCATCGTTCTCAGCCACTCCCTCTGTTCGCTGATTGGACCTACAACAAATTTGTTTCTGGAAACCGACTTCAGAGCCGAGCTCCCAGACCTAGTACAGAAGCAAAATCCAAATTGAGCGGAAGTACGTAGGAGGGCAGAGCCAGGCTACCTATGGTCCCCCAGTGGCTAGAAATTGCGATATGTGTAAACCAAGCCCTGGATGTCCTGCTCCGCCTTTGAGAAAATTCAAGTTCAGATGGGCCCATCTGGAATTTTCCTCTTATGCGTTATAAGGGGGAAAGGTTACCTCCCCTTACTCTGCGTTGCCCGTCCAAAGAATATGGCCCGCCAATGATAAAATTAGCTACGACTGTGCAAGCACGATATTGTTTTTTCCTCGAGAGACATCATGGCTTACAAACGACCGAAGCATGGCAGTTAGCCCCGCCTCTCTCCTCCTCATAGCATTCAAAACTACAGATACAGGAACGGCACATCCTGAGGAAAGCTCATTGTGGGACTGCTCGTAGTGGCTGTAATTCTGCACGAAGGCTGAATTTCGGGAGGAGACTTCAGATACAGTATTAGGGACCACTAAGGCCTATATAAAAGCATCCAAAAACAGCATGCCATGGGGACCTTTAACTTAAGTCACATAATCTCATGGTGAAATTGTAAAAACAGATAACATTGATCACTGTATTTCACTAACTTTTGATAAAGTAACCACTATGTTATCAAAATTTTACTTACTTAGTCTTACTCTTATTTTTATACATATTTTATATTTAAATTGTTTTATTCTTAGATTTTAGTTCTAAGAAATAGTTAAACTTTTGCACTTTTACTTACTTTAAGATCCGTATGTTTATTGTTTGCCCCTCCCTGCCACCGTAAATTCATACATAGTGAATAAACCATATTCTGATTCTGATGTGTATTTCTTTTCACAGTGTAAAAGAATGGGAGGATACCTGGAAGTCTGCTGTTAATATTTCTGTGCCTAGCTGCCTGGTTATTGTTTAAAGAGTTCCCAATTCTATATTTGTTATTGATATACACTGTAACATGTTATGAGCTTATTGTGATACTGTTACGGCCACAATCTTTTTCTCAGTTCAAGTTTTGTTTGTTATCCACTTACATTTACATTTAGTCATTTAGTCACTTCCTGGGTTCTAGGCATCGATTTATGGTTGCCTCCATAAAACTTAACTTATAACACGGGTGAGTTGGTGACCAAGCTAACGTTTTCGGGTTTTTGTTTTAGATTCACTGTTAGGTAAGGGAGCGCGCTGGCTCCGCCTTCCCATTGCGGGGAGGACCAGCGGCTGTTTTTCTGTTCAATAAACTTTGGTATTACTTTTATAAACATTGACTTTCATGGTTGGACTCACTTATGTTAGCCTACAAGCAACCGTCTGATCCTTTGCTTGGTGGAGGTAAGAGTAGACTACCTATGAAGAGAAAACTTAGATTAAAAATTAGGCCATCACAAGCGGATGTCAATTTGTTATCTTATTAACACCACATTACATACAATGTTAAATGATGGATTCCTTGTGGCTGAATATGAATAATCTGTACTGGGAGTGTGGCGCGATGACGTCACATTCAGAATAATCCATGCCTTAATAAAGGTGATGGCATGAAGATAGGCTATATGAATTATACATTATATACACTTAACTAAAATGATAACCATAGCGAACTTACGTGGACTACAAATATGGCGCATATTAGTGTTAAAACATATTGGCGGGGTTGTGGGAAATGTAGTTCTTTTTTACTTTCAATTAAAAAACTAATTTTTTGAGAAGATCTTTGTCCTCAGTTACATTTAAATCACTTAATATGACAAATATACATTCATTGGTCTTTTATGAAAGACAAAATGTATCAGTACTCGAAAAGTCAACATTTAAATATCTTTATATGTAAACTTTACTTAACATTATTTGACATCATTATCTTCGCACATGGTTCCAGTATGATGTGAAGAGTGTCAATATTGGTCTAAATACAAAATCCCAGGATGATCCTAGCTTCAGATAGGAAAGAAAATTGAATTGAATTTTAGGAAAAATTACCTTTTCTAGGTGGCGCTGTTGATCCCCTGTAGGGGCTAGGGTTATGAAACTAAAAGACACAGTTTATCTAACCCCAGTCATTCACTGTACCAAGCAAGGACTATGTGCCATGAAAGGAACCCAAATTACCATACTACTACTAAATATAGGGCTTTAAGGTGACCCCTGGCAAGGGTTCAAAGGTCAATATATCAGATAAGGGTTTACAGGAATGTGTCAAATTTACATAAATGAACCCGCAAGGTAAGACCTTTCCAAAAATGGGTTTGACGTTGTTGTACGACAGTCTTCCATCAATCCAATTCAATCCAAATCTGCCATTGCAGTGAGGTATCTTTACAAGTATAGATTCCAAGACCATTCATAATCTAAATAGACGACATCAGTGGTCAAAGTCAAATTATGTTTTGGTGGCACATAGTCCTGGTTTAGCACAAACAGAACCAGGGTACAGAACCACTTGTGCATTTGTTTATCCCCAAACTTAAAAGATGATTAGTTGTTCTGCATAAGACATGGTCTGAACAGACAGCGCTAGGGTTAGGGGTTTGATGTCCTTGGTGGTACATGTTCGTGGCTTGCCCTGTCGAATATTTTGGACTAGTAAATACTTTTTTTCACATGGCTTTACCTCTAAGCCAGATAGAGGCTCAACAGCGCCACCTTGAAATGTTCATTTTCAAAATCTAAAATGTGTCTTGTACTCCAATGTATGCTGTTACCGGGCTGAAAATTTACATGTTGATCCATTGAGACATTCCATGCAGTGTGACAAAAACATTCAAAACTCGGATTTAATATAAAATAAAAGTATGAGAAAAAGACATTCCAAAGTTTACTTTTGTAGTGCTGATTATATATAATGCGTATTGATCTATAATGCATATACATTTTACATTTCTGATCAATCTAATATAAAATTGGAGATGATATTGGTGTAAAACACAAATTACTAAAAGAACTACAAACGTATTCCATTAAACACTGAATCGAGATGTTGAACGACGGCATATTTGTAGTTCAACTAGGCCTACATGTTTCAAAGTTTACATGTTTAGGGTTTGAAAACAGAACATCTTAACAATTGATATATCACATACAAAGTATGTATGAATAGATTATAATATATTGGAGGTGTTGAAGAGGTAATCAATATTAGCATTAAATGCCCTAGTTGGCAATGGAGTAGTATTTTAAATGAGATGACGCATCGAGGGATTAGCCTTGACTTTAGGTGTATTCGAATTCATGCAGCGCCGGCGGCACCGACAGCCGGCCTCGCTGACTTGAAGGAGTGAATGCCATTGGCTGGTCCGCGCCGCCGGCCCTGCATGAAGTCGAACACACCTTTTGTGTAGGCTAGGGCTACTTAAATCATGGTGTATGGCAAGATTTGTTGGTAGCTATATTTAGCCTTTTTGGTTTGTCATAATGTGTAATTTCGCATAATTAGAAACCATCCGATTACTTCGTTTTACGATTGTTTGGAATCTCGTTGGTTTTAAAGAACTACAGTTAGCTATCAGTAGCTTTCAGCTAATTCAGGGTTCCGTTGGGAGGATCCCTATTTGCGTGGTTTATATGCCAAATATTCCCACTCATTTCTATCAACAGAAAATGCGTCTATAGGTACATTCGACTTCATGCAGCGCCGGCGGCGTCGACAGCCGGCTGCCTTGAATCTGAGAATACCATTGGCTGCGTCATGTCAGCCGGGCTGCAGGCGACGCCGGCGCTACATATTACACACAGAACTTCAACCTCATCCAGACTCAGATTTTCACTAATGGTCACTAATCAATATTAAATATTGAGATGATAGTTGTCTCGAGTTATACAGAGTTAAATCAGAATTTTTCAAAAACAATCTGGATAATTGAAATATATGATGAATAAATATATGATGAATAATAAATGAATGATTTATCCCCATCATTTCCCAATTGCCCAATCTGCCAGCCAACATAAATTGAGTCCAACCACGCAAGTCAATGTATGTAAAAAATAATACGAAAGTTTATTGAACAGAAAAACAAGACTGAGTTAGTGAAAATAAAACCAAAACCTGGGAGCCGCTGGCGCTCCCCGCAATGGGAAGGCGGAGCCAGCACGCTCCCTTACCTAACAGTGAATCTAAAACAAAAACCCGAAAACGTTAGCTTGGTCACCAACTCACCCATGTTACAAGTTAAGGGTTATGTTCTACCACTCATTTACAAATAATGCTCTGTGCTCTGCTGCAGTCATGCTCTGGAGGCAGCCTTTGTTGCAATTGACTCGCCTGGGCCATTACAGGTAAAGATCAAAGGGAGAGAACACACAGTATACATTACAGTATATCAAGTTAGGTCTCAGGCGATTACAGCTGTGACTGAGTGATTCAGATCCAAGTGACTTGAATTCAATTCTCTGCATCCTCCTCCTCATCACTATCATCATCATCCGAGCTGTTGCCACGTTGCCAGTCCATGTCTTCTTCCATTTCCCTGTCCTCCTCTTCCACCAGCCTGTTACTTGGTTTGAGAGTGCATCTGTAGGTGCCTGCTATGGTCTGCTGTTGGAGTCTCAGGTCTTGCAGTCTTCTTTTTAGTGCGCTGATGAGGCCCTTGGACCCCTCCTCGGTTAATCCATTTGGCAAGCCTGGAAATTTTGTTAATTTATGTTGAAATTAATTTACCGAAGACTATACTTGCAGGATTGGTTTCCACTTAAATAGTTTGACCTATAAATTTGAAAATGCATGTAGCCAGATCATTTGATTTACACTTACTTCCTGTCTGTGTGCTCACTAAAACAGTGCCCATCAGTGTCTGGACCTTTGCCACTGAGTCCTTGAGGTACTGGCAGTGCTGCAGCATCTCCTTCACAAGGATCTGCTTTTCCTCTTTTAGTCGTGAGGCAAGCATTACGTGGTCAAAGAGCTTCTTCTTTGTAAGGATGTCCACACCGTCTGTCAAGGAATAAAAACATTTGACATTAATAAACTAATTTGATGACATTTTATATGCATACTTAAGTTAAATCTTGATGCAACACCTGTGTTCTGTTCCTGCCAAGGCCAGATCATGCTCTCTGCAGCTTTGTTAGAGATTTTCTGCACAACTAACTCTGTGTCCACAAGGTCACCATCAGGCTGTTAGTTGTATCTCTGGATGTCTTCCAGCAACCGTTTATTTTCCTAGGCTATCTTTTGAGTTATTTTCTGTCGCCTTTTGTTGCGATCTGCAAATACAGTAAAAACAATAGTACGTAAAAAGAGCTGCCATGGTAATGAAGATATCAGTATAGCCTAAGATTTATCTGCATTAGTTATGTTTAGACTATACATACCATTTTGTCTGTAAAGGTAGTGCTTTTTCTGACAAATGCTCACAAAGAGTGCTTCGATTGTGATCTGCAAACTTTGAGCATCAACAGGACCAGGTGCTGCGCTTCCTTGATTAGAGATAAAATAAATACACTTTTAACATTTAAGCTACAGATATGCAGATATTACAACCAAGTGACTGAGAGTGTTTATGAATTAAGTATTTTTCTTACTGCTACTGGCCCACTGCTTGACATCAACAACCCATTGTTTCAGCATGTCATCACAGCAATGCAACTGCTCCTGCATTGTCTTCAGGCTCTCAGCTACATCCACAGTCTTCTCTACTGTCTGAAAACAGCAATACAGAAGGTCTTTAAAACTACCAGAGGTCCTGTACCACTACAATTTCTACTAGGGGGTACTATAACAACCTGATGCATTTTGGGTATAATAAGTAAAAGTTACGTTTATATGTAACTGCTTTAAAAAGTTAATCATCTTCAGTATGTGAACACACCTTCTTGAATCTAGAAGACAAGGCTATATGGAGGCCATTCTCTTTCCGTTCATTCCACCCCATAGCATGGACAGTCAGCATGTCAGTTCTTACTGTGAAGAACAAAACAAAATCACAATACAATTTTGTAAAACAAGTACATTTGCAGGCTGGCAGGGGGAAATAACCTTACAAACCTGACTTGGCCATATACTTGGTGGTAAGGGCACATCTGGAGAGAAAACTATTCACTTGCTCTACTTCTTCACCGAGAGTGGTGCCGGCGCCCTCCTGGTTCCTTGCAGTCCACAGAATCTACAGGAAGAAGATAATGTGTAAAGCGGTGTGGACACGTTATTGAAGCATATCCTGAGATTACCAACTTTAGAGGGCAGCACTTAGGGGCTACAGAAAAACTTTAAACACACTCCTAGGTTGTTGTATGGGTCAGTCCAGACCACTGTGGTATGGCTATTGTCATTTATTATGGCATTTTACACTCAGTTTGCCACATCATACTCTAAAATGTACGGTCAAGTAGCTAAAAGCATCACCTCGCATTTTGTATTGTGGGCTTTGGCATGCATCACAGACAAGCAATGCCTCATTTCCTGAAGGGGTTGAAGATGTGTCAGGGCCTCTGACACTTGTCAAGTATGGCACATATCGGCAGGTTACATCCATGGCCAAAAATGTAGCACTCTGGAACTCTTTTTGGAGAAACATTGGATATGCAAAGATTTCTCCTCTATACATATTCAGACCTTTAAAAAAAGCACAATGCACATGAAAGAGGATTTAGATCATAATATAAATATATATTATTTTATTTTTTTACTACTACTTAATCAGACCCATGCCAACCTTTGAGAAGAAATCCATGTCTACACACAGCAATTTCCACACCTTCTTCATCCAACTTGTTGGCCCGCTTTGAAGTCTCTCTTGCTGCATTCCATTGGGTGTCACCACACATCGCTTTTCCTGCGGTCTACCAAAGTAAATCATTTGAACATGACAATAGTTAATTCAAGTACACTAGATTGCAGGATTGTTCACGCAAACACACAAACTAACTGTCAAGATTTTGTCATTGCCTGACCTATCTTACATTTGAAGGATAAAGCAATATGCAATATGAATGTACTGTGCCCCCTGGATAAGAATCTAGTGCTGTATCCCCACCTGATCATAGACTCCCTTCTCCAAAGGCAATCGTGTTTTCTACTTTAACTTTAATTAGAACAAAATAATCCCAATAAATGTTGTTCAGAATAATGTAAAACGTACACTCTTGACAGTTCCCCGGACCTCCTCAACAAAACTGGACACCTCAGAGTCTCGGGCTAAAAACACTCCATCGAAGAACCCTGGCTCTTCACTCCTTTAAGACAATGTATTATGGACTACCTTTGTAATAGGACCTTTTATTTATGTAGCACTTATCAAAAAAAACATTGACATTAACAGTGTCATTAACAGCTGGACATACTGTATATTAACTACATTGGCTGTTCATTATATGTGCACAGAACTCACTGGTTTGTTTTCTGGAACCTGTACAACTTTCTGTTGCCATCCACAGAAACAGCCACCATTTCAGGGCTACAGGCTGGACAGACCAATGGCTCCTTTCCAAGAAGTTGGTTCTCTTCATAGTTGCAGTACACAAATTGCAGAAAACTTCTCTGAAATGCATCTGCATTCACTTTGCCAGTCTAAAGAAAATAATATAATACAGCTTTCAAAAACGATAAACTACATCTTTGCCTTTGTATGTTTTGTGTTTTGTATGCAACTTTTCAAATCCATAAGGATGCAAATGACTATTTTGTGTGGTAAGGTCTTCAGTCTACAATCTGAAATATGTACTACCTACTACAGCCACTTGTGGACCTTGAACTGCTTTTTACTTACTCTTCCATATTGCTTTGTTCTCTGGTCCAACATTGCTGTAAAGGCTTGTCTGGACATTCCTGGAGCTGCTGTCTTCATAGCCTCAAAGGAATGGAAGAGATCCTGGTGGAACAGTGTCTGTGCCTGCATGGTAGCAGGCCAGTAACCACTCTTTACAAAGTCACTGACTTCTGGAGCCCATTTCTGGTTGCAATGTTTGCATGTTAGCACCGGAACGTGAAGATCATAACGGCCTGAGAGCACATGAAAGGCAAATCAATAACATGAAACCAAAGTGACGTGTTAGTAATATAAAAAAATTCAACAGTTTAACAAGATCCTACCATTTATGCAAACCAGTATGATGGATCTACCAACAGAGACTGCTGCATCAGCGTTGTCACAGGACCATATCCTTTGAGGTAGAGCTGTTGGCAGAAAACAATCTGCAAGGCAAAGAACCATAAGCTATACAATTAATAATGTTTGGGTTGTGAGTAATGACTTAAATAACACATTTCAATTTCAGATAAGAATGATCTGTTAAGAAAATTGACAATCAATTGTAAAATAAATGCCAACCTTGTTCACAAATGCTGTATTTTCCAGTGTCACAGAGTGTCACAGCCTCTGTTGGTGGGATGTATTTGAAAAATCCATCCATGATGGTTTGCCTGTTGTGTAGAGTGTGGTGTTTATGTACCGAGCCATCACACTCAGCACAAAACCACTCTGAGGGCATACATTCCCCACAACGGATGACAGCTTCTTTCACGTGACAGTGATTGCATGTCATCTGTACGATGTTCTCAGCAGAAAGTAAATTGTCAAGGTTCTGTGGCCTCGCCTGTTGCCAACATTGTTGGACCTTTTTCTGCCTTTGACTCCAACTGGACAATGGTGGCTGCTGAACAAAATCTTGCGATTCCATGTTCTCTGAGTCCTGTAGAAGGTCCTCAAGCTGCCGCATATTCAAATCTTCAAAAGGGAGGAGAAAAAATAATAATATCGTAACTCCAACATCGCCACAACACACTGTTGAAATACAGCATTTGGAACAAAAGATTATTCACCATGGTCTAGGTGTTGGCCATGGTCTAATGGCGGTGAAAAAGAAACATGTCTTCCTTCGTCTGGTCTTTGTGATGTTGACTGCTTTCTAAGGGCTCGTGGGCGCTGGTGAACAATGTCCCCATTGTGGTCCCTCTTCTTCCAATGAACAGGCTTTGGTGATGTGGTCTTAGTTTTCTGTCTGTTCTTCTCTGTCTAGAATTACAACTTGGTTTAAGAAAGGTTTACCAATATGGGAAATGCCTTCGGACTACTGACAGAAAAAGCAGTTAAAGTAGTGTAACCCTTCTGATTCATGTCTTTTAAATACGCCTCCATGTATCTTATATGAACTGGTAAGAAGGAATACTGTTAACTATAGACAAAACAGAAGCTGCTTTACCTCTTCTGTCTTGAGATGTTCAAGAAATGTATCTACACTCTTGAGCTCATCCTCCAATTCCATCAACTGCAAATCACTCATCATTGAGTTGAAAGAGTAGACAGACAAATGGGCAGATGGCGAGTGGGATGTTTCTTTGGGACACAAGAAAGTGCAATATTAGAACACTTTGAATACAAATAGTAGATAATAGACTCGGAAGTACAAGGAGGCCAGGAACGTAGGTACCAGGTTGTAAAAACCACGATCTGGCGGTGAGTGGAGGGCAAACCAGGGTATGTCACCGCAAGTTATTGGGAAACTGGACCGCAGGTGTGGATCTTGTGCAGGTAGGGTGGACTGGATCACTGGAGCCTGGAGATTCACACAAACACAGACAAACAGAAAGACAAACAGAAAGACAGGCAGAGCCTGTGGAGGGCGTAACACAGGTGGACAGAGGTAGGTGGACACAGGTATACACAGGTACGTCCTGACAAATTATTAAAATAGGCAGTAAGGCAAGGATATGGTGAGGTAATAATATGGTGAGGTAATAAGGATATCGATATCGTTTCCAGAAAATGCGTGACTTCAGCTGCAAGTAAGAAAAGATAAAAAATACAATACAATAAATGTCATACCTAGCAAGCTATGAGATGTAAAAAGGACCACGCCAGCAAAGATAAACATTGGTCTGAGTCCAATGAAAGTGCACCGGTTCATGACCTTGCATGACATAACGTTAGACTAGCTAACTAGCTAGCACAGTGTGTTAGCCTATTTTTGCAGTTTACAAAGTCAATTAATTTATATTGGTGATGCAAAGCACCGGGCAATGTACGTCAAACATAATAACATTAAACCAACCTAAAAACAATAAAAAAAAACTGTATAGTAGGATAGTATCTTAAATATACGTTTACCTCATCGATAATAGCTTACCTTTTCAGTACGAGAGAGCGGAGGTTTGGGTGACAAGAAGTAGTTCCAGCCAGATATTGAGCGTCAAACTTTTAGGCGACTTGTGTGTAATAATAAAATTACAATAATGTTGGATAATTTATAGGTTTTCCTGTCAGTGCATTTGACATGATTGCTTCCATGCGCTTAAAATTATGATTAAAATAAAATGATATTCCTCCCCCGATGGATTCTATTTTTCTTTTCTTTTTTATGCATATAGGCCTACCTTTTTAGATCGGTTTATTTGGTATCAGTCCATTTTATAAATAACTTTTATGTCCTTAAATAAGGTTTATGTCATTTATAACGTTTATTACTTGGATGTAACAAAAAAATCATGTTGAAAGCACATCGGCCGGATTTTTACGAAATCACCCGACTTATTATGGTGACGTTTCGTAAAAATCCGAAAGCCGCTCATCAAAATCTATGGGAGACCTAATGCGTCAAAATACGACGCCATAGTTCACAATTTTCTACGGGAAAAGCCGAACATATTAACGTGGAAGTCAATGGGCGTCCCTAGGCGTCAAAAAACGACGAAAAAGGCGTCCCCCGGCGTCGGTATAGTGACGCCAAAGGGCTCTGCCCAAGCGTCAATATTCGACGAGTTGGGATGAGACTGGGTTGCGGTGGCAGAGTACTCAGGGTCGTCTTTAGTAATTGGGGGCGTTGTATCTGTGCATTAGCATATTTAAGGCGCGTAGCACTGCAGAGGCAGCCTCGTCTGGCAGCCACGGCGCACAAAGACTCGGTCGAAAAAAGACAAGGAGTCTACCTGCGGGAGTCCACAGAGGAAGGCCGACGAGGCGGATCACCTATTCAGATAAGTATCAACCTATTTGTATTCTAATCCACCTAGAACATATTCATAGTTAGCATGTGTTTCCTTAGCATTCCTGTTCATTACACTACCCGTAGACGTTGATATGTCACAAAGTATACAAGGTCAACTTCTAACCTTCAGTACCTGTCCAGATCTTCTCCACTTGCCCTCTCTCTTTCTGTAGGGCTCTGGAACTGCCAATTTGCTGTGAGCAAGGCAGACTTCATCCCAGCGTTTGCAACCCAGGCTTCTCTTTATGCCCTTGCGCTGACAGAGACATGGATCCGCCCAAAGAACACTGCAACTCCAGCTGCTCTCTCCGTCAACCACTCCTTCACTCACTCACCCCGCTCAACCGGGTGGGATGGTGGGACAGGTTTGCTTCTTTCTCCACATATTAAATACACATCCACACCACTCTCTGTTACTGCCAAATCATTTGAACACCATTATGTGATGCTAACTGATCCTATCGAAGCATGCTTAATTGTTTTTTATCACCCACCAGGACCGCTAGCTGACTCTGTGGAGGAGCTGGACATGCTCCTCAGCATCGTCCCGGATGATGGAACCCCCCTGATAGTCCTTGGGGACTTCAACATCCACTTCCAAGGAACGCAGGCTGTCGACTTCTTGTCTCTCCTGACCTCCTTCGACCTGACGCTGCTGAGCACACCGGCGACCCACAAGGCAGGCAAACAGCTAGACATCATCCTGACACGTAACTGTATCACTGACTTAACCTCGGTAACCCCACTGCACATTTCTGATCACTACTTTATCCAATTCTGTCTCTCTCCCTCCAACTCCTCCTACCTCCCCTCCCCTCGTAACTTTTCTTCTCCATGTCTTAAACTCCTCTCTTACCTCCGGCACCTTACCCTCTGCCTTCAAACAGGCCAGAGTTACCCCTCTACTCAAAAAACCCTCCCTTAACTCTGCCGTCCTACAGAACTACAGGCCGGTATCACTGTTACCCTTCTTTTCTAAAACAATTGAACGTGCTGTATCTAACCAACTGTCTAACTTTCTCTCTCAGAACAACCTGCTTGACCCCAACCAACCGGGCTTCAAGACTGGCCACTCCACAGAGACTGCCCTCCTTTCAGTCACCACTGCCCTCCAGTCTGCCAGAGCGGCTTCCAGGTCATCCGTCATCATTCTGCTGGACCTCTCTGCAGCGTTTAATACGGTTAACCACCAGATGCTGCTCTACAGACTTTCTGAGATGGGCATCACTGGCATTGCACTCCAGTGGATCTCAACCTACCTGTCGGGAAGATCCTACCAGATCTCCTGGGGAGGCAAACTGTCAGACCCTCGCCAGCTCTCCACTGGTGTCCTACAGGGCTCCGTCCTTGGACCCCTCCTCTTCTCTCTGTACACAACCTCACTTGGACCAATCATCACCTCCCATGGCTTCTCCTACGACACGCAGCTGTACCTGGCTGCTCGCTGGTCTCCCAGCATGTGCAACCCGCCCTCTTCAGAGGATTCAGAACGCAGCGGCCTGCCTGGTCTACAATCTACCCAGGCGCTCCCATGGGTCTACAATCTACCCAGGTGCTCCCATGTTACCCCGCTCCTCATCTCTCTCCACTGGCTACCCATCAACGCCCGTATCAGATTCAAGACCCTGGTACTGACCTTCCGAGCAGTGAACGGGATTGCACCCGACTACATCAAGTGTCTCCTGCAACCTTACACCCCCACCCCAGATTTTAGGGGGGGTAATGAAACTTTTGGGGGTCTCCAGCCCCCCCAAAATAGGGCAAGATACGCCCATGGCTGTAAGATCGCCTATACTCGTGCATTCCTTGGTATCATTGTTCCCGTATCAAGTGTGGCATATATTCCAATGCGGTTTATAAACACAATCAGATTTACAAACACAAAGCTCCCATTCTGGTGGGGGGCACCCTTTAACTAAATACTTGATTGTAGATCAATTATATCTATTATTGAACGACCACACACTGCTACAATCTGAAGTCCAGCACTACTGAAACTCCAGCTAAATTAGAGCATACAGGGCCTGTACTGTACAGCAGGGATTAACAAAGCGTAGCCCCCAAAAACAGTGTGCAGCTCCGCTACATGAATTAATGTAACACTAGGAAAGATGTACAGATAATTGGTATGCCAAAAATGACATCTTTACTTTGTTGTAATTTGGAAGATGTTTGTACAGAATTATAGTGAACTTTGATCATTGAATAAGGACACATCTGCTTTTATGGTGCAGCGGTAATTTGTTTTTTATGTGAAATTATTTATAAGTTATCTTTAAATTACACTTTGCAGTATTTTGGAAGAATTGTATTAAATGGGTCATTTACTGATTTAATAGGGTATTTCACACTGTTCCTTAAGGTCTCCGAATAGGGTATGTAACATTGGTAGGACTAAAAATGGCCTGGGTGCTGTTCTATGCGCCCTAATGCACCCTGTGAAATAGCCCTGGAACAAAACAAGCGTTTTTCTCCCTTTTATGGTATGCTCATGAATATTTAGGTGAGCTGCGTGCTGATTGGTTGGTTTACAACGAGTGAAACTGCGGAGCAAAGACGCAACATGGCCAAAAGCACTCACTGAAACATTGAAGGTGGAGAATTGATATAAAAACGTGCCTATAAATATGTAGTGTTGTGTATACACAACACTGTTTTCAACAGACAGACTAGATATCATTTGAAATGATAAAGCTAGTTGTTTGCACTTCTGTTGTCGAAGCATACGGGATCGACTTGTTGGGTACATTACAGCTTAGCAACCAAATTATCGTGATTCAACTCAGCTTCAGTTAGCTCTAGCTATCTTGCGGAAAAATGAAAAATAACCTGACAAAGATCTGGACAAACATGCATCGTAAATTGTAGATTTACATGACAACACAGGTTATTTATTTTAATGAAACACAGTCAGGAACATGAAATAACGTTAGCCCCATTGTCAATAAACTAAATCATCACACATTTTACCTATGCTAGATACAGGCAGGATACGTTAGCATTGCAAATAACTGTTAGCTAATAACAGCTTTCAAAACTGTCTGTGAACTGGTTCGAGCAAATGTGTAATTGAGGGTCTAACTGCACAGGGATCTTCTCATAGAAAAAACATCACAGCCCGTCAAGTGTTTGGTTCCTTGGAAAGACTGAAAAGTGTCAGCATTCCCTTTACAGCCTGGAACACTGCATTTACGACCGTAGTCCATTTTCAATATCCTTGTTCTTCTTTGTAATTCAGTGGAAGTACACAGAGCAGTGCGCAGCAAATTTTGGGGCGTGACAAAGGTACAGACCGGAGCCAAAAAAGTGGAGCCCCCGTTGTGACATCACGACGGTGGATCTTTTGAAACCGACCGTTTTACAGCAGCAGTTTCAAATTGTGAGATTTGCATAGGAAAGAGGTATCAATGGACTTTGAGGTTCACTGTATGTCCATTTTACACACTGAACTGTTGTTATTCAACCATGACAAGGTAAACTTGGTTTTGCAGTGAATGACCCTTTAACAAGCCATTAAACAGGCGTAACTAATAAAGTGGCCGGTGAGTGTATATGTTACTATTACGATTAAAGATTTGTTTATTTTACTAAACGAGATTCAAAGAACCCGATTCAGTAAAATTATCTGAACTTCCCATCACTACTAGCCAGGCTAGCATATAGCAACCTACTACTACAGTGCTAGTTAATATCTGTGGGTGCTGTCACGACGTGAGGTGGGGTTGGACCCAAATGCAGGGGAGTACCGAGGCATAGCGAGGAACACAGGTTTAATTCTCAAAACGGGAAACAGACAGGGTACACACAGGGACAACGGGTAATGCTAAGACAAAGACTGGACACAAAGCAGGAACCTAAATACACAGAAACAAACAAGACACAGGTGAACACAATGAAACTAACGACAACTGAACGAGACAGGTGACGACAATGACAGGGAAACACTAGGGCAGGGCAAAAACCAAAAACAATAGGGGGGCACGGCTGTGGCCGTGACAGTACCCCCCTCTCAAGGGACGTCACCCGACGACCCACAAGGCAGGGCAGGGGGTCAGGGCAGGTCCGGGGGACGACCTGGAGGCAGGGCAGAGGGTCGGGGCAGGTCCGGGGGACGACCTGGAGGCAGGGCAGAGGGTCGGGGCAGGTCCGGGGGGCGGCCCGGAGGCAGGGCAGAGGGTAGAGGCAGGTCCGGGGGGCGGCCCGGACGCTGGAGCACGGGGGCGCATGGGAGCGCGGACGAGGGGGGGCGCATGGGAGCGCGGGCACCGGGGCGCATGGGAGCGCGGGCACCGCGGCAGGCAGCAGCCAGAAGTCCTCGGGCGGAGGAGGAGGCCAGAAGTCCTCGGGCGGAGGAGGCGGCGACCAGGAGTCCTCGGGCGGAGGAGGAGGCGGCCAGGAGTCCTCGGTCGGAGGCGACCAGGAGTCCTCGGGCGGAGGAGGAGGCGGCCAGGAGTCCTCGGATGGCCTGGCACTGGGCGGCACAACCTCGGGGCGAGGCAGGGGCTCAGGGCAGGAACGAGGCTGGGGCACAGGGCAGGAACGAGGCTGGGGCACAGGGCAGGAACGAGGCTGGGGCACAGGGCAGGAACAAGGCTGGGGCACCGGGCAGGAACGAGGCTGGGGTACAGGGCAGGAACGAGGCTGGGGTACTGGGCAGGAACGAGGCTGGGGTACTGGGCAGGAACGAGGCTGGGCTACAGGACAGGAACGAGGCTGGGCTACAGGACAGGAACGAGGCTGGGGCACAGGGAAGGAACGAGGCAGGGGTACAGGGCAGGAACGGGGCTGGGTTCTGGCGGCAGGCGGCCGAAACTCCCTGGCAGGAACAGCCTTGGTGGTCTGGGTGCTGGGCGGCGCAACCTTCTTCGTCCGGGCGCAGGGCGGCACAACCTCAGGATGAGGCAGGGGCACAGGGCAGGATCGAGGCAGGGGCCCAGGGCAGGACCGAGGCTGGAGTCGGGGTTCCGGCTGGGGCTGGAACCAGGACTTGGGGTGGGCCTTGAGCTGCAGGCTTCGGGGTCCACCAAAGGCCAGGCGGGTCCCTAGGAAAGGGTTGGGTGAACTCTCTGCTGGGTCCCATCTTGGTCTTAGCGTTCTGTCACGACGTGAGGTGGGGTTGGACCCAAATGCAGGGGAGTACCGAGGCATAGCGAGGAACACAGGTTTAATTCTCAAAACGGGAAACAGACAGGGTACACACAGGGACAAAGGGTAATGCTAAGACAAAGACTGGACACAAAGCAGGAACCTAAATACACAGAAACAAACAAGACACAGGTGAACACAATGAAACTAACGACAACTGAACGAGACAGGTGACGACAATGACAGGGAAACACTAGGGCAGGGCAAAAACCAAAAACAATAGGGGGGCACGGCTGTGGCCGTGACAGGTGCACAGCAAGGATATTATAGTTTTGCATTTTTCATTCGTTTTGATTTTTATTTTGTTTTGACGTTTTGTTTTCAAAGTCAGTTTGTTTTTAATTAGTTTTTAAAGCGGGTTTGCTCGTTTAGTTTAGTTTCTATTTTTTGAAAATGTTTAGTTTTAGATTAGATTTTATTAGTTTTAGTGTTAGTTTTAGTCTTTTGTAATATGGGTTATTTGTCAAGCTCAGAAAAAGTATGGTGCACAATTGTGAGACATCCCAGTATCATAAACATATTTTAGCCAACGCTAGTTTTGCTGCCGCATATGCACGCGGTACATATTGCTGTGCCCTCCGAGCCCTCCCTAGACAGAGACGGTCCAACAAAACCACCACATTTTGTTCATAGTAATACACTGTACAGTTTACCCCTCTTCCATCATATTAAGGGGCATACATTTGATAGATTAGCCAATAAAACCCTTACATTTAAGGTTGTAAAATGTTTTGGGGTACACATTTATTGTACACACCATTACAGTAAATAGAACTCATATTACAAAATTAATCTTGATTTTTCAATTTCATTATCACGACAAATGCTCCAACTTTGAAGGTACCCATTTGAAGCATAGTACAGCAATTTACATAGTCACTTTTGTCACATTGTTCAGTTAGTTTATGATGACAACAATCAATGGCGGAGCCAGGGGGTGGCCGGGGGTGGCCACGGCCACCCCCCGTAGAATCTCGGCCACCCCAAGCACCACATCAGAGCGGTTAAAAGTTTTGACGGCTGTGGAAAAATGCGGAACCTTTCTCGCACCGCTAGTACACTGTTGGACCCTTTAGCCACGCGCAGCGCGCACACATCCTGTATTTGAATTAAACGGCTCAAGCATGGCCTGAGAATGCCTGTTACCACCTGACGCTTCGACCGGCACCTGCGGCTAAGTGAAGAAACCCAAAACAGAAAGGTATGATATCATAATGGATGTTGTTTTTGTCTTCTAATAACTGTGACTATCCCACCCATGACTATCTATTTTGCGAAGTTTAGAAGCAAGCTAGATCGTGTTATGATTGTGTCAGGTATATACAGTATGCATTTTGGATAGGTGTCATTAAAGAGGGAAAAATAATGAAGAGGAAGAAGGCAGACATAGCGTCCTTCTTCAGGGCAAGTGGAAAGAAGACAGCTAAGGCAAAGAATGAGGATGAGATGGAGAAAAAACAGGCAGAGAGCGAGGATGAGGAGCCCCCAGAGAGCAGCAACTTAAATGGAACTCCAGGTATACAGTATAGAGACTCACATATAGTACAGCTTGGTATGAGGTTATCTTATTTACAATTGGCTTAAAGTGTGTCTATTCATATACAGGTCAGGTTGAAAGTGCATTGTAAAACATATCAGTTAGTTTTTTCATTACATTAAAGTATGGCATATTTGTATTTGCTACCCAGAGACACTTTCACTAATATTATACTTTAGCTTATAGTGTGTTTGTTAAACACTATATAGGATGCATTATAAAACCTTTAGGAAAATTACCTGTACACCTTATTGTTATTATTTTAGATGTTTCTGAAAGATTGATTGAGAGCAGGACAGAAGAGTCCTCCCTGAGGAGTGGCCCCAGTGGATCCCCAGGTACAGAATAAGTGTATTCTTTTTTTTCACCTGTATTCCGAATAATGTTGAGATGTTTCCTATATGTGTCTTAAATAGCTCTGCATCGCCTGGTGAGACACATGCTTGCCACCCAAAAATTATCACTGGCCCCATCCTGGCCACCCCAATGGAAATTCCCTGGCTCCGCCACTGACAACAATCCCTGTATTCTTAGGGCTGAAACCATTGTTCATGCATATGCCACAATGGAGACCTTCAATACTTTATTTCGTATTGGCATTAAAACATACATTTTATTATAATACCATAAAACACATTTGATCATAATACATGACCACAACACAGTACGATATTACAATGGTCTTTGTTTAAAATACACACAGAAATCACATTTCTTACCCTGACAAATATCATGTGTAGGAGACTGGTAAATACAGTGAACATGCAGATGTTTTGATAGGTGCCTACAGATTTAACACTTAATTTGATCGATGCATTGGATATGCTTGACTCAACTACTTGCATGATGTTTCTTAACATTTTCAGGGATGAACTTCCTGCCAAAAGAAATGCTAGTGGGCATCTCAGAGCAGTTTGTTAAGCCAAGGAGACACACCGGTTCTTTGGAGTTACAGTCGGATCATGAACAGATAATACTGATGCCATTGTATATAATTATACAGAGATTTTACATTAAATATCCAAATCAGTGCATTAATGTCTGTATGTGTGAGGAAATGATAAAGAACAGATTGCTAATTTGTGCCTTGGACTGTGTTCCATGCTCAATGCTGTATAATTGGATCCTGTTGTTGAAAATGGTGCATGGAAATGCAATGTCTATAAAAAGTATTCACCCACACCCCCCATGGACTGTATCATGTTTTAGTGTTTTACAAGACTGAATCACAAACACTAAAAGAAAGACTAAGTTTTTAAAAACTTTTTAAGTTTATTTTTTTATTTTTAAGATAGATCTAAATTACTAACAAATGTAAATCACCAAATTGTAGCATTTGTGCCCCTTTACTTTGACACACCTAAATCTGCAACCAAGTCTGTTGAGAAGTCAAAATACGTTAAAAGGAGATCACCTGTGTGAAATCAACGTGTTCCAAGTAACTTAGTAAAAAGCTTAAAAACTCCTGTATGTGGAATTTTTTGGTCAGTCCGTTTGCTGACAAAAACTACATAATGAAGAAAAAAGGAACATTCCAAGGTATCTGCGACAAAGTTTTTCAAATGTAGCGATCAGGGAAAGGATACAAGGACATTTAACAATGGCACTGAATATCCCTTGTAATAGAGTTAAGTCAATAATAAACAAATAGATTGGAAAAGAAAGAACAGAAAGATTATGGCTGTGTATCTGCCTAGACCGTCCTCACAAACTGAACGTTTGTGCGACAAGGGCATTAGTCAGGTAGCAGGGGCGTGTTCAGGGGGTGGCCTGGAGTCTGATTGGCCACCCCAGGTGCCACTCCACTATATTAACCTATGATAATTATCTGGTGGGACTTTTAATTCAAAATGTATGATGAGTAACCAACATTTCATTTATTGATGCATTTAAGTCTTAAACCTGAGTGGCAGTTATGCGCCAGAGCAGTGTCTAGCCTGCAAAAAACCCAGAGAAAGTTTTAGATTTTGAGCGGGGCGGTTATCGTTGAGTAACAGCATAAAACAACAGAAGAAGAAAAGCTTTCCCTCAACCACATTTCAAGAAGTCTGTGGGGATTCCGGGTTACATTTGTTACGCCTGGTTTTATTTCACTAATAGCTACTTGTCACCCTGAAAGATGTGAGTAGACTTGATACGCATACTGTGCCAGCAGTTAAAAAGGTTTTAGCTGTATTAAGCTAGGTTTTCTCCTTTTATGGTATGCTCATAAGTATATAGATGAGCTGCGTGCTGATTGGTTGGTTTTTAACGAGTGAAGCTGCGGAGCAAAAACGCCACATGGCCAACAGCACTCACTGAAACATCGAAGGTGGAGACTAATAAAAAACTAAAACGTGCAAATAAATCTATTGTGTCAACACACCACTGTTTTCAACATATTGACTAGATATCATTTGAAATGATAACGTTAGTTGTTTCCACTTCTGATGTTGAAGCAAACAGGATTGACTTAGGTGGGTAACCAAACTATATAGTAGTTAATTCAACTCAGCTTCAGTTAGCTAGATATCTTGCTGAAAAATAAAAATAACCTGACAAAGATCTGGACAAACATGCATCGTGAATTGTAGATTTACATGACAACACGGGTCATTTATTCGAATGAAACACAGTCAGGAACATGAAATAACGGTTTAGCCCCATTGCCAATAAACTAGGCTAAATCATCACACATTCTACCTATGCTCTTGCGTTAGCAAGCTAAACTAGTTTACAGGCCTACAGTCTAGGTGTTTTCGCTATCTAGCTGTTCTTGCATTCCTAGCAAATCAGCGTTAATAAAAAGCAGATGAGCTAGAGTCTAGCTAACATTGACTCGACGGGCATGGCTGATGTTCGTCTATACCGTAGCGTAGAAGATCCCTGTGCAGCTCGACCCCCAACTACACACCCGCTCGAACCATCTCACCAAGGACGGCCCTGAAAACTCGGGACAATGCAAAGCAGGACCTGCTATGAAGCTGTTGCTGAAAAGAGGTGTGCCTCAACCCTATGCCCACCACAACCTCAAGCTGCGGCATGATTCTGTCAGCAACAGCCATTAGCAATGCTAACAGCCATTAGCAATGCTAACGTTTCCTGTACCTAGCACCTGCCTTAAGGTGCTCTGCTGTTCGTTTTCTGGCTATTTTTTCGGAAGCTTTCCTTCTAATGCCGACTACAGCTAGTCTAGCTAGAGTCATTTGCTAAGTAAGGTATGTTGATGTGTTTTGAAACTTATTTAGCATTCTACTTAGGCTAGATACAGGAGATGCTAGCATTGCAAATATGCTAACTGTTAGCGACAAAATCACACTTACAGCCTGCGTTTGTGACGACCATACGGTCGGAACAGCACCTCTCCCTAGCAACAGCGGCCCAGCAAATCCCTCTCCAAACCATTCAAGGTCTTCATTCAAAACAAATGCATAAATGAGCGTCGAACCTCACAGGGAACCTCTCATAGAATAACATCAGCAATGCCCGTGGAGTGTCTGGTTCCTTGGGAAGATTATGAAAAGTGTCAGCATTCCCAGTACAGCCTGGAACACTTTCAAACGTTCTCCTTTGTTGTTCACGTGGAAGTACACAGAGCAGCGCGCAGCTAAACTAGTGTCTGAGATCCTGGGCCAGAACACCAGAGGGCTGGTCTGTATATAAATGTTGGGGCGTGACAAAGGTGATGCTATATTTGTGACGTCACAAATACAGCTTTTTCAAAACCGATCGCTTTACAGCTGCAGTTTCAAGTTGTGAGATTTAGATAGAAAAGAGGTGTCAATGGACTTTGAGGTTCACTGGTATGTCCATTTTACCCATTGAACAGTCGTTATTCAACTATGACAAGGTAAAATAGGTTTTGCAATCAATGACCCCTTTAATATCTATCGTTAATTTCCATATTTGTTTCAAACTAAATTTGAAACAAGGCAATTATATATCTAAAAGTGCAATAGTTATTATTTTGTTTTAGTCATATGCGTTGGGTAACATACCATTTAGCATACTTAGAATAAAGCAGATTTTATTATAATTCTGATGACAACATTTTGAATGTGTATTTTTGTTGTTGTATGTAGCCTACTAAGCCTACTAAGAAGTACAATTTCTTTAAATTAAGTATGGACAATTTCTATTACATTTGTATGGTGCCACTCTGTTGTGTTGTGATTCGTAGATCTATTTATCTTTTAAAAGAAACTTGAATTAAGTCACTGTAATGCTAGTAATTAAAGTAGATATGGGTAGTTTAGACAAATAATAAATTAATGCTATTCAGATGTGGTGTGTGTGTGCGTACTTTATGCCACCCCTGCATAAATTAGTGACCCACTTGGGATTGTTTTATTTTTACCTTTTTCTGTGTCTTTAAATCAAAACACTTAAAAGTGACTCAATGCTGGCATTGTTCTACGTAGTCTCATTTACAACACTGGGAATCCGGATTTGGTCATCTTGAAAAGTTTGTATCTGGATCAGGGTGATCCAATCCAATGTTGCTTTGAAAAACCAGTACAAAAGTAAAATGGATTACCTGATCCTGGATAGCAAAACATGGAATTTCAAAATCCAGATAATTCTGATCCAGATTAAACTTTCTGAACAACTGGCCCCAGAAGAACACCACCTCTACAATGAAGCATGGTGGTGACAGCATCATGCTGAGGGGATACGCCTCTGCAGCAGGGCCTGGGAGGCTTCTGAAGGTAGAGAGTAAAATGAATGCAGGAAAGTAAAGCACAAAAATCCAGGGGGGAAACCTGCTGCAGTCTTCAAGATGAACTGCATTTGTTTTCCAGTAAGACAACAATCTCAAGCTCAAAGCTAAATCCACACAGGAATGGCTTAAAAACAACAGTGTTAATGTCCTGAGGCCTTTTCCATTAAAGCCGCTCCAAAAAGAGGGACTCAGAGTCCAAACTTGGACTTAAAGCCCAAACCTGACTTTAATTAGCTTAACAAGTCAAGCGTGGCTAAAGCGGTTCAATAAAGGCCAATTTCAGCTCACGCAATCCGACTAATTCAAGTCACATTTAAGTAGTCAAGCTAATTGCGCGTGCACCCTATTCTTAAGCAGCCCGAGAGGTAGAACATGGTTTATATCGTTCCACCACGGCTAAAACCAATGCACACGGCCTCTTGACTTTGTCCAGAAAGATCCTTCCTTTTAAGCAGCTTCCTCATCCACCACTTCATCAAAATAAAATGACACGCCATGATTGACATGAACGATAGGCTATGTAGTTCAAGGTACTTTTTTATAGACATTACTTCATTGATTAAAAAAAACAGACATCCTCGAAACACATTAAATGTAATTGACTTTTTTTTTTACATTGTTTTATAAATAGCCTACTATTAATCAATACATTATCCAGTAGCCTAACTTTTTAACATGGTTTTTGTGTCGGGAAAACTAAGGATAGATGTATGAATTTAGGTTTAGTTTGTAATTGTAGGCTACTGTTAACAACTATGTAGCTATGATAATTATACTGTTATAATAGTTTAGATTAAGATATAGGCCTATATGCCTGATGCCTAAACATTTGAAATCACAAACTACCATATAGCCATACATTTAACATGGGCTATGTAGGTTTGTATAATTCTGAAATCATAGTTGATCATTGTTTAATGCATTACACTAAATGTTGTAACCTATGTATTTAAGTTGATTTTCTATAAATGTAGCCTACATATTAAACTGAGGGAGAATGAGAAAATGAGAATGTCTGTGGAAAATCATAGTTTTCTCGTTGGGTCAGTGTTACAGGAACGTCTGATTAAGAAACAACACGGGCTAAGCCTGACAGTTAGCCTACTAAATAGACATTATCTCAAAATGTATTCATGAAAATTCCTTAGAATTAGCATAAGTCTATTAATTCTTAAATATATTAAACATAATCAATTAAAACATACTTAAATGTTTTAAATATGGCTAATTGTGAAACAAGCAAGATTCAAGTAGTACATTTTTTCAGATTTCGCGCTTTCCCAATCGTTTTTCTTTTCCACCATTTCACCTCAGCTCTGCCTGCCAGGATCGTGACTTTTGCTCTGTAACGGTAAGATATCTGCAGTCATCCAATTTATCTGCTAGTAATCTGTGTGCGTACATATGTTTTACTTGTGCAGTTAATACCGTACTACATTAATTTGAATAATCAAGTCCAGTAAATCCGTCATACCAAACATTTTCATCTTGTTTTATAGCTAGCTCTAAGTCTCACATGGTCGATGCTAGAATCTTCAGATAGGGTGGCTAATTTGCGGCTCAGGTGGGCTTTGGCTGCGATGGAGAGTTGGTTGTTCTGCTAGGTTCAGGCAGGAGGACTCTGTATCGTATTTACTTGATACTTTATTCACACGGTACAACACTTCATTGTAACATTTGATTTGGCATTATGGTTCTGCTTGAATCGGCTCCCTGCCGCACCCAACGGAGACACCGTCTCGACCTCCGAGCAGAGAGCAGCGACGCATTCCCCCTACAACAGGAAACACAGAACAAAGGGTGGAGGCTGGGGAGGTGGAGGCAGCAGATTAAACAGAAGCACCCTGTGTCGCACTAGCAAAGCAGAGTGCAGCGATATCCTGATTAAATAGCCCTGCTAAGAGGGTGTGCACCTACTGCGTGATATGACGCGCTGCCAGTGACACGCTGCTAATGAGGCGTTATGTCTCGCGTCCCCCTGCATGAACCAGCTCCGTTTGTTTCTCCTCTAAGTAAGTAAGTAAGTAAGACTTTATTTATATAGCACATTTCATACAAGAATTTTAGCTAAAGGTGCTTTACATAAAATCAATAAAAACAATAATACAAGTGATACAAGTAATAATTAAAACAGCAACAATAATATAACTAATAAAAGTAGTAAAACCCTTCTGAGATAAAATTACTTAAATATTTCGGTAAGAAGGTAGGTTTTAAGTTGTCTTTTAAAAATGTCTAGCGTGTTTGCTTCCCTAATATTTATGGGTAATTTTTCCATAGTTTTGGGGCGTAATTAGCAAAGGCCGAATGACCAATCTTCTTATGACTGCTTCTGGTGACCTCTAATAGGCCTGCATTTGATGATCGCAGTGTTCTAGCTGGTGCGTCGTTTATAAGGGAGTTAGCAATGTAGATAGGTCCTTGTCCGTGTAGAGCTTTTTATGTGAGGAAAAGGACCTTAAAGTCAATTCTGAAGGTAACAGGGAGCCAGTGTAAAGTAGCTAGGACAGGACTAATGTGTTCTCTCCTTTTTGTTTTGGTTAATAATATAGCTGCAGAATTTTGAATGAGCTGTAGTCTTCCAGTGGTTTTCTTGGGAAGACCAGTCAAAAGTGCGTTACAGTAGTCCAGCCGGCTGGATATAAAAGCATGAATTAACTTCTCTGCATCATTTTTTTATGAATGGTCTATGATGGTGGTTTTTGATGGTGATTATGGTTTATGAATAGTCGTACCTTTGCTATATTCCTCAGGTGAAAGAATGCTGTTTTGGTCACTTTATTTATGTGAGAGTTGAAATTCAAATCTGAGTCCAGGATTACACCGAGACTCGTCACCTCTGGTTTATAATCGGGGATTAAGCTAGCGATTGGCCATCGCTAGCGAAAATCGCTCCTCATTTGCATAAAGTTGAGAAAATCTCAACTCTGTCGCGTCGCGTCGCTACCCACAATGCACCACGCAAGCGATTCGCCTGGCTTCATAGAAAATGAATGGAAAAAATGTGGTCGCTCTCATCGCGTCGCTGCAGTGTGAACGCACTGTTAGAGTGGAGGGGAGCTTCGGATGTCGTTGAAAAAATATTTATAGTTTGCCGGCATTGCCAACATTTTCGCTCTTCAGGCTTCGTTTTTTGGATCAATAGATAGCTAATTTTGTGCTGGTCGTAGACAGTTGTCTGTGGAATCCAACAGACTTACACATTTGTTCAGAGCCCCACGAAAGCGAGACAAAGTCCAACTCTCGCCCCTAGAGTCCAATGCAAGTCTGGTGACAAATTCGTCAGAAAAGGCAAGAACAATCAGATTTAGAAACTGCCGGTAGAGTCGTATATCTGACCGCACAGACATATAAGGGCCTTTTCTGGTTTTGGCGTCTTGAGTCTTGGGTCTCGGAAAATATCCGTATTTTTGGGATTGGACATATAGTTTTGCGTCTAGGTTAACTTGTTTGAGGTGTGGATTCTAGCTAGATTTCTGTTATACTCTGCCCTCTGCGCGTTAGCAGCCATAGCTGCACCATCACCATGGCAACCACACAAACACGTGCCACTCAGTAACACAGGTGATCGGTATTAGCTGATTAGTGGAGACACAAGCTATTCAGTCAACTCGTCTCATTAAAAGACTAAGAGCAACACAACACAACTACTACCACTACTGCTATATCTTATGCCACTACTTCAAACTACTAATTTTGCAGATGCTGCTAATATCTCTTTTACCAACTACTATGCTAATGGAACTGTTTTGTTCTACTACGCCACTTAGTGCGTTCACCTGACCATGAGAAACCCGATAGTAATTGTTGTTTTATGCCAATAATACGATTACTCTGTTTACATGTGTAATTATTTATGCGATTACTCAAACGCCTCTACGTGATTATTTTTATGAATCATTGTATGCTCCACGGACAAAAATTGCACCATCATCCTTCTGCAACAAAGTGTTGCCGTGTCTTCCTGTATCGGCCCTACTGCTGTATGTTTCATTGAATCAACACATTGAATCCTGCTAAAAAAGCCGAGTAAACACACTCAATGATAGGCTATACATGTACTGCTATTACTATTCCTACTATAATTTCAGCTGTTAAAACTATAATATTCTTGTTACGACTGGCTAGACTACTTCTTCTGTTTAACAGTTCAGCTTTCAGCTTCTCCCGCATTGTAGGCTATTTAAGCTCTTAGCTTTGTTGATGCAGTTCAGCTTCCTCACTGCCTCTTGAAATTCAACCATTTCTTCGATTGCTTCACAACGTTCAAACGTATTCTCCCGCATTGTATTTAAGCACTAAGCTTTGTTAGATGATTCAGTTCAGCTACCACACTGCCTCTTTAGAGTGAGTCACAATTTTTTTAAATTCATTTTAGCTTGCAGGTATTTTCTCATTTCTGTATTTTCAGCCATGAAAAAAAAAAAAAAAAAATCAGCATTTCAACATATTTTCAGAAGGAAATGCATGTTCTAGTTTAGTTTGCTTTGCCGTGCTAGAACAACGACGGAGCCAGATATTTCAAGGTTACAGTTTCTTTAAGCCGACACAATACTTAAGCAGTCAAACTAAAAACACGAAGCAAAAAGAACAATGTAGGCCCTGCATGTATAATACTACAGTAGCCTACTAATAGTAATGATTTTCGTAAAGTTCAAATGTATCTGCTTCTTGATCGGACTTGTACCACATTTTGACAGTTTTCTGCAATGCCTTAACTCCAGCTCACAAGCAGTGTTGGGTGTAACGCGTTACAGTAGTCAGACTACTTTTGTTAGGTAACGAGTAACTTAACGCGTTACTTATTTAATTGAATGAATCCGTAACTAGTTCCTTGTTCAAACAAGTAACGCTTACTTAATTTAGTCTTTTGGTCGAGAGCACTTAGCATGTAGCTAAAAGTCCAGGAAAGTTGAGGCTACTTTTCGCTAGGTACCTACGAAAACATCTTAATCTGCTAGACTGGTGGGTTCCCCTTCGTTCTTTTGGTGCGCAGTCTCACGAGCCCAATTTACCCGGCGTCATGGAGCCGACCAGCTTAATAGTTATTTAAGACTTGCATGTACAGGCCTACGTAATGTCACATTAAATAATGTATTGAACTCAAGCTTGTGTGATGTTTTGCTGTATCGTTCAGTGGTTTTGGTTTAGGATTATATTACAGTAAGTAAAATAGTCCGGTTCAGTACATAAATGAACAGCATTTTGCTACCATATACCTAGCTATAGCTTAGCTTCGTTTTGCTCCTAGATTCAAACCTAGCCCTTGTAGAGCTAGCTAACTACTAGACTTCTGCCTGACATTTTACAACATTATTTATTGATTAAAGAGTTTCTTGTTTCTTCTAAAATGAAGTCAGTAACACTAGATAAACAGCCAGGAATAAGTCAGTCTATGCGATTCAGACAATGGCCAGGTTTCCCAGATTCGTTGAGAAGCTCTTAACGCTAAGAGCTTCTTAAGAACGTTCGAAAAGCGCTCTAGAACGCTCTTAGCACGTTCTTAAGAAGCTCTTAGTGTTAAGAGCTTCTTAACGAATCTGGGAAACCTGGCCAATGAGTATGCCACTCTTGTGACTGCTGTTTGTTTTTGTTGTCTTTTGTTGTTTTGTGTCATTCATATTGTTGTAGTTCTGGCATTGTGGCGACATAAGAGTGACATTTGTCAACTATCCTTCGTAATAATCAAAAGGGCATTGTCACAGCCTTCTTCCCAAATATGTCTCAAGTGTCTAACTGTCTACCATTGTCCATTTCAAGCCTTTCCTGCATTCATATAGGTGGGAATGGTGCCTCGTTGAGTCAGCCCTTCAAATCGCTTGTAGGTATAGTTCAGAAACACCCAATCCTTGGACTTGAAGTCTGGCTCCGTAACATTGGCAACTGAAAATACAAAAGTATGGTAAGGGGGCCACAGTGAACTAAGAAGAATAGTATGTATGTGTTGATTCACAGATAAGTCATACTTCCTGGACGGACAAAAAGTCTGCCTGAATGACAAAAAGGTCCAGAATAGTTATATGTTCCTGAATTTGAGCAATTTGTTGAAAATATATTACCTGGTTGAAGGATGTCTGACTCTGGGAAGTCATCAAAGTTTGATGTGTCGTCAATGCTTTTGATTTCAATGGAGATGGCCGCTGGTCTTTCCCTGTTGGAGATAGGAGACATAATCTCACTTAATTTACCATATCCAGTTAACTCAAATTATTGGCACCCCTGGTAAAGATGAGCAGAAAGGGGCTGTTGTCAGCAATCCGTATTGTCCGCTATAAGCCAAAAATGCAGAAAGAAGAAACCAATATAATAAACAACATGCTTAGGATCACTAAATACTCATAATTTGTTCTTGTTTACCTAAACTTCCAGTTCAGTTGCGGGCACGTCATGGATGATGTGATTTGCATCACGGTGCAGCCGTTTTTTCCCTATGCTACTTATGCTGGCGCGATGGTAGGCCTACTAGCTTTAATGTTTCGTATGTGTTTGTCTGTACAAAATACAATCCTATCCCCCCTCCTAATCAAGTGGTGAATCGGCAGATTTAGTCTTGAGTCAAGTAACCTTAAATATAATGTTTCACAAGTAGTTGTGTGAACTTTCAAGCATGTCTTATGTGCAGGGTTCTAAATTAACTTTTTTGATCACCAGCCAAGTTGGCTGGTAACTTTCTAAAGTTACCAGCCAATCAGAATTTCCACTAGCCAAATTCTTTCCGGTGAAAATAAAAACAATTATGAGTTTCACTGAATGCATTTCATCATTTTATTAACATTGTTGGCATGAAAAACACAGAAAATAAAGTAAAATGAAGCACAGAAGTATGATGCAAGGGTATGTGAAATCACCAACACGTGACTAAGTAAGGACACGATTTATTGTAAATGTACGGTGGCCGACATGAGCAAACGCGCTGCAAACTAAGAAAACACATGCATATAGACAAAACACAAGCAAATTAAGAAAACATCTTAATTAATTTGACAACACATGCGTAGCATTCAGCAAACGCGCTGCAAATACGCACAACACAACCAAATACATAAACACTGCAAATACGCGTTGCAAAAACAAAAGCACGCAAACCAAAAACGCATCCAGTTATCACAACGGAAGTTTTCCAGGCCTCTAGGGGGAGATCCAAGTGGAACATCTTGATTTTCGGCCCCATGGAGCGAGAGAGAAAGAGAGAGCATATGAAAAGTTTGGACCAACATCGAAGTAAGTCTTTTGAAAAACTGTAAAAGAGGAGGGGCACATGTAAAAATGAATACTAATCTTTTTATGTTGCCTCTTTACTTCGATTTTGGTCCCCTTATTCAAAACAAACTTCTCATCTGCCCTCTCTGGTTCGAAAATCACGCTCTTCCACTTAGCGCTCCTACTAGAGGCCTGGAGCAGTTCCGTTGTGTTATCTGGATGCAGCTTATTTCTGTTTGCATTTGTTTTCGGGGTTTGCGTGCTTTCCTTTTTGCAGCGCGTTTCTATATTTGCAGCGTGTTTATGTAGCCCATTTGGTTGTGTTGTGTGTATTAGCAGCGCGTTTCTATATTTGCAGCGCGTTTGCTGAATGCTGCGCATGTGTTGTCAAATACATGAAGATGTTTTCTTAATTTGCTTGTGTTTGTCAATTTGCTTGTGCTTTGTCTATATTTGCAGCGCGTTTGCACATGTCACCGCCACCGTATAAATGGCTAAAACGTCCATTCGCATCATCATAAGATTGACTCCTGCCCCTGCATTTACAGTAATGTTTTGTCCTAAGCAGGCTATAATTAAACTGACCCAATATACTCTTTATTAAGAACAATGTATTTACATTACACTAGACTGTGTCAGTAAGCAACATAATTTTTCTTATGCGTAGACTACATAAGGCAATCCTTACAAAACATGACAACATTTTCATTGTCAAACACAAGCCATTCCCGACCTGTCAGCCATTTGGCATTACATTTTCTTTTCATCGTTTCTCTAGTGCTATCAATATCCTCATCCTCTGCCTCGTTCCTCTTCTCGCCCCCAGAACTTTGTCCTAACCACCGCCGCATTAAGTTCACTTTTTACTTTACTAGCTAGCTCTTATTACCTCCTATGATCCGCTATGCTTCGTTTGACTTCTTCCTTGTTTTCTGGTGGAAACTCCGTTCGTTTCCACGGTTTCTCGCGCCGGTTTCACTTCAACTGCGCGCAGCCAATGGGCGTATAAAACGTTATCACGTACCATTATGGCACAGTGTTCATTGGAAACTCAGGAAGTACTCCCAGGGGGATAAATGACCAAGAACCATGCCGAAAACAGAGCCTTATGTATCATTCATGTAATGCCTCATGTATCACCGGCCAAACTGGCTAGTGAGTTTTTATTAACACCCGCCAAAATGAATTTTAACCCGCATTTGGCGGGTTGGCGGGTGTTAATTTAGAACCCTGCTTATGTGTGTTCGGCATACATTTTTTTCATAGACTACGGTCGTTTTAGCCTACATCCACTGACTACATAAAATCATCTTGAACATTGCATTGTGCACAGGATTAATCTTTCTTAGTTTGACCTGGTAAACCGTTCAGGCTGTTCTCAGTAGATGGGATTTGCACCAACAAGTTAACACATAACTTGAACCATAATCAGTGCAATGTAGTCGGTACAATAATACTGGGTGATAAACACACATCAGCAAGACCAAGGAGATGATTGTGGACTATAGGAGGCGGCAGGAGGAGGAGCATGCACCCCTACTCATCAATGGATCGGAAGTGGAGAAGGTCAGCTGCTTCAAGTTCCTCGGGGTGAACATCAGCAATGACCTCACCTGGTCTGTTCACACGGACAAGGTGGTCAAAGCGGCCCGTAAGCGCCTCTTCTTCCTGAGGAGACTGAAGAAGTTTGGTATGGACTCAGTCATCCTCACTTTTACAGATGCACTATAGAGAGCATTCTGACAGGTTGTATCACAGTGTGGTATGGGAGCTGCACAGACAGGGACCGCAAGGCCCTACGAAGTGTGGTCCGTTCTGCTGAGTTCATCATCGGCAGGAGGCTCCCAGCCCTACAAGACACCTACCACACACGTTGCCTAAGGAAAGCCAGCAGGATTCTAAGAGACTGTTCCCACCCATCCTTCAGTCTCTTTACCCCGTTGCCTTCTGGCAGGCGTTACCGCAGCATCCGGTCGCGCACACGCAGACTGGACAACAGTTTCTACCCAAGGGTCATCAGGCTTCTCAATGGACACTGATATGGACATTGTTTTACTGCACACTAGTCACTTATACACTGTCACTTTCAGCTACTGGTTGCTCTTTCAGTAACATTGCACTACTGTACCTCACTGTACCTCGCCACCAGGCTCCTGTTTGGTCATTGACATAGTCACTGATCTGCAAATTTGCACCATTGCACTGTACTCCACTTAGGTTAGAATAGGTTATAGGGTTGAAACAGGTTTTTTGTGCATTAGGGTTAGTATAGCGTACTATTTATTGTTATCTGTAATTTAGGAAGCCTTGGTGTTAGGGTTAGTATAGTCGTTTATTTATTGCTATCTGTATATTTAGGGTTCCTCCGTCAGGAGGACCCTATTGTATTTGTTGGTATTATTAGGTTCCTCTGGTAGGAGGGAACCTATTGTCATGGTTGGTATTCTTATTATTAGGATTCCTCCGTCAGGAGGACCCTATTGTAATTGTTGGTATTATTAGGTTCCTCCGGTAGGAGGGAACCTATTGTTATTGTTCGTATTCTTATTAGGTTCCTCCGGTAGGAGGGAACCTATTGTTATTGTTGGTATTCTTATTAGGTTCCTCCGGTAGGAGGGAACCTATTGTTATTGTTGGTATTCTTCTTCTTATTATTTTTCTTCTCCTTGCGCCCCAATATCTCAAAAAGTCTCTTGTCATACATTTTCTAATTTGGCACATTAATACTACATCCAAGTGGGTACCCCCACACCAAATATGGGCCACATCGGACCATAGGGGGCACCACAGGCCACGCCCAAAAGTCTGATTTTCAAAGTGATTGCATTTCCACCAAATTGCTCTAATTCTTCTGAAACTTGGTATGCATGCCTCATTTTTCATGGGGAACAAAAAAGCCTCAGAGACCCATAAGGTCCGCCATGATGGATTTTCCTGTACAGTGATAATTTTGGAAAACATTCAAAATTCCTCTTCTCTTGAACCTAAGGTCTAATTGACTCGAAATTTGGTACAGATATGTATCATTGACGTATTGAGAAATGTTACTTAAGGCAATTGAATCAAGTACAAAATAGCTGAAAGGGGTGTATTTATGTAAATGTCCACATTGCCTCAATATGTTTGTGTCACTAAATCAAATGTATTTTTGAAGGATGGTTCAAACCTAATAGGCTTTAAGGTGACATGCTTCTGAAGTACCATGCAAAGTTTTACCTTGATATGTCAAAACATGACTGAATTACAGCTGTTTGAACTTGGACCAAATCTAACAATGCTCGCCATTGGAGAAACAGCTTTTTTTTATTATCCAGTTATTGAACTTTGTGTATTCCATGCCTGGGAATTGCTCAATTGGCTGAGATGTTGTGCTGGTAAGCAAAGGGTTGTAGGTTCAAAACCAGTCAGAGGTATAGTTTTTAATTTTTTTATTCTGACAAAACGGTTTCTAGTCTTCCGATAAATCCTCCGGTTGTAAAACATAGCAATGCCTGTTTATTTGAGCCCATCACAACACTCCAATCGTCTGTTTAGCGAGACTGTGTAAACCACTGCAAAACAAGCCAGGTTCACCACAGTAGCTAGCTACTGGAGGTCAGATGGCTGAGCCGTTAGGGAGTCGGGCTATTAATCAGAAGGTTGTTGGTTCGATTCCCGCCCGTGCCAAATGACGTTGTGTCCTTGGGCAAGGCACTTCATCCTACTTGCCTCGGGGAGAATATCCCTGTACTTACTGTAAGTCGCTCTGGATAAGAGCGTCTGCTAAAATGACTAAATGTACTTGTAGTCTACGCATGGTAGAGATAACGCTAATGGTTATTTCTAATGAAGTAAATTGATTGTTCAGGTGGATTCCTTGTCTGTTGCACAAATTAATTTCAGTAACCTAAGCCAGGACACATCCCCACTGATGCTAGGCATGGTTTGAAATTCCCTTCCATGACAAGTTATGGCACTCCAAACAACCTTTTAAAAAAACTATAAGTAAGTTATTCTTTACAGCAGCAACCCAGTCAGCCCGTTGTCCCATTTTCATAGGAAATGTACAAGCAGTTTCAACTTTGGCTGAATCTAACAACGCTTACCACAGGAGAAACAGCTTACTTTTTAATACAGTTACTGAACATGACACTATTCAACACTGAGAATAGCTCATTGGGCTGGGATGGTGACCTGTAAAGTATAAGGTAGTAGGTTGGAATCCAGCCATTATCTTTTGGCCTGTCATCATTTTGATTATCTGTTTAGTTCAATAGGATGACATCATTCTGAAATACCATGCACAATTTCATGCAATTTCACCTTGAAATGTCAACCGTTTCTTAACCTTTGTCCCAAAGCTGACCAAAGCTAATACTCTGCCCTTTCTATTCATACAATCTCAACAGTTGGTGTGTAGCAGTGAGGATAGAGACTGACTTGTAACCTTATGCTCATGAGTTCAAATCCCCATTCAGCCTGTTGTTGGCCAAACATGAAGTAGTTTAGCTCTTTTGTTGTCCAAGTCTCGATCTTCTAAAGTGTACATGTTTATAATATTTTGGGGAGGAACCTGCATCGCTGCTTGCAGCTATATTTAGGTTCCTCCGGTAGGAGGGAACCTATTGTTTTTGTTGGTATTCTTATTATTCTTATTATTTTTCTTCTCCTTGCGCCCCAGTATCTCAAAAAGTCCCTTGTCATAAATTTTCTAATTTGGCACATTGATACTACATCCAAGTGGGTACCCCCACACCGAATATGGGCCACATCGGACCATAGGGGGCGCCACAGGCCACGCCCAAAAGTCCGATTTTCAAAGTGATGGCATTTCCACCTTATTGCTCCAATTCTTCTGAAACTTGGTGTGCATGCCTCATTTTTCATGAGGAACAAAAAAGCCTCAAGGACCCATAAGGTCCGCCATGATGGATTTTCCTGTACAGTGATAATTTGGGAAAACATTCAAAATTCCTCTTCTCTTGAACCAAAGGTCTAATTGACTTGATATTTGGTGCATATATGTATCATTGACGTGTTTAAAAATGTTACTTAAGGTAATTGAATCAAGTACAAAATGGCTGAAATGGGTGTATTTATGTAAATGTCCACATTGCCTCAATATGTTTGTGTCACTAAATCAAATGTATTTTTTAAGGATTGTTCAAACCTAATAGGCTTTAAGGTGACATGCCTTTGAAGTACCATGCAAAGTTTCACCTTGATATGTCAAAATATGACTGAATTACAGCTGTTTGAAATTGGACCAAATCTGACAATGCTCGCCATTGGAGAAACAGCTTTTTTGATTATCTTTATTGAACTTTGTGTATTCCATGCCTGGGAATGGCTCAATTGGCTGAGATGTTGTGCTGGTAAGCAAAGGGTTGTAGGTTCAAAACCAATCAGAGGCATAGTTTTTTATTTTTTATTCTGACAAAACGGTTTCTAGTCTTCAGATAAATCCTCCGGTTGTAAAACATAGCAATGCGTGTTTATTTGAGCCCATCACAACACTTCAATCATCTGTTTAGCGAGACTGTGTAAACCACTGCAAAACAAGTCATGTTCACCACAGTAGCTAGCTACTTGTAGTCTACGCATGGTAGAGATAACGCTAATGGTTATCTCTAATGAAGTAAATTGATTGTTCAGGTGGATTCCCTGTCTGTTGCACAAATTCATTTCAGTAACCTAAGCCAGGACACATCCCCACTGATGCTAGGCATGGTTTAAAATTCCCTTCCATTTCAAGTTATGGCACTCCAAACAACCTTTTAAAAAAACTATAAGTTATTCTTTACAGCAGCAACCCAGTCATCCCGTTGTCCCATTTTTATAGGAAATGTACAAGCAGTTTCAACTTTGGCTGAATCTAACAACGCTTACCACAGGAGAAACAGCTTACTTTTTAATACAGTTACTGAACAGGACATTATTCAACACTGAGAATAGCTCAATGGGCTGGGATGGTGACCTGTAAAGTATAAGGTAGTAAGTTGGAATCCAGCCATTATCTTTTGGCCTGTCATCATTTTGATTATCTGTTTAGTTCAATAGGATGACATCATTCTGAAGTCCCACAAACAATTTCACCTTGGTATGTCAAAATATGATTGAATTAGAGCAGTTTCAACGTTGGCTGAATCTAACAACGCTTAACACAGGAGAAACAGCTTACTTTTTAACACAGTAACTGAACATGACAATATTCAACACTGAGAATAGCTCAATGGGCTGGGATGGTGACCTGTAAAGTATAAAGTAGTAGGTTGGAATACAGCCATTATCTTTTGGCCTGTCATCATTTTGATTATCTGTTTAGTTCAATAGGATGACATCATTCTGAAGTCCCACAAACAATTTCACCTTGGTATGTCAAAATATGATTGAATTAGAGCAGTTTCAACGTTGGCTGAATCTAACAACGCTCACCACAGGAGAAACAGCTTACTTTTTTATACAGTTACTGAACATGACACTACTCAACACTGATAATAGCTCAATGGGCTGGGATGGTGACCTGTAAAGTATAAACTATTAGGTTGGAATACAGCCATTATATTTTGGCCTGTCATAATGTTTATTATCTGTTTAGTTAAACAGGACGACATCATTCTGAAATACCCTGCACAAATTCATGCAATTTTACCTTGAAATTCCTAACCTTTGTCGCAAAGCTGACCAAAGCTAATACTCTGCCCTTTCTATTCATACAATCTCAACAGTTCCGGGTCCAAAAGGCCCTTTTAGAAAACGCCTGGATGTACTCTTATAAAAACATGTGTCAAATATGAATATATTGTGGTATTATGTTTGACTTTTGATCTGAATTGGGTAAGGCTTCAACCTGTGGTCCAATTCTGTCTTCCAGCTAATACCTACCACCTCTAGGCCTCTTCAGGCCTGTGTTTTCAAAACAAAATCTAGGCGGAAATAGAAACTTTCACTTTCCTTGTATTCAAGCTTCTATTTAGGACTGACAGGGGTCCTGACAACAAGGAACATAACTTCAGAGTGTCAGCTTTCAAAAGAATCCATTTACATGCATCTACTCCAAATAGTTCAAGAACAGCAGTCAATTTTCTTTGGGTATAATGTTTAGGCGTTTTTAGGCACATTTAACAGGTTTCAGAAGAGGTTAACTCAATATGTTTGTGTCACTAAATCAAATGTCATTTTGAATTATGGTTTTTCAAACCTAATAGGCTTTAAGGTGACATCACTCTGACGTACCGTACACAATTTCACCTTGGTATGTCAAAATATGATTGAATTAGAGCTGTTTCAACTTTCGCTTACCACAGGAGAAACAGCTTACTTGTTTTATACAGTAACTGAAAGTGTAAATACTCAACACTGAGATTAGCTCACTGGGTTGGGACGGCGACCTGCAAAGTATAAGGTCGTAGGATCGAATCCAGCCACAGTCGTTTAGCCCGTCTTAAATTTGAATATCTGTTTAGTTAAACAGGATGACATTGTTTTGAAGTACCATGCGCAATTTCACCTTGATATGTCAAAAGATTATTGAATTACAGCTGTTTAAACTTTGGCCGAATCGAACAATCCATGCTGCAGGAGAAACGGCTTTCTTTTTTCATACAGAAACTGACCAGAATTTCTCAGCCTTCCAGGTAGCTCAATGGGTTGAAACGTTGTCCTGCAAGGTCACAGGTTCGAAACCAGGCACAGTCTTTTGGCCTGTCTTCATTTTGATTACTTGTTTAGATGAACAGGCAGACATCCTTCTGAAATACCATGCGCAATTTCACCTTGAAATGTCAACCGTTTCTTAACCTTTGTCCCAAAGCTGACCAAAAACTAATACTCATATCATGCAGTCAGCACCCTTGGGTACCAAGCATGCAGTGCGGCATGTCAAGACTTGTGGAAAATAGTTTGGTTAAAAAAGCTGTGCGAGGGATTTCAGTTGTTGTGTTCGTTCAGTTGGATGTTTGTAATGTTATTGTTGGTTAGTTATAATAATTTTGTTGGTCACCCTGATTGAGTATGTTGTGTATTTTAATCGGACCAGATAATCGGCTGCTGTACAGTCATAGACTATTCTCGCAAGGCGCTGAATATGAGCGCTACCCTAGCCCAGTTGCCCCATGACTATTATTAGTTGTGCATTGACTGCACAACTAATAATTGTAAGCGACTTGTGGCTGCTACTTTTTTGTCTGTTCTGGACTATGGTGATTTGTTGTATATGCATACCTCTGTTCAGTGTCTTAATATGATTGACTCGGCGTACCATTCATCCCTGAGATTCATCACAAACTGTAAGGCTCGGACTCACCACTGCCAGTTGTACTCTCGGGTAGGATGGCCTGCTTTGTCCACTCGTAGGCTCAGTCACTACTGCACATTTATTTACAAGGCAATACTTGGTGTGCTACCTAGCTATGTATGCTCCCTTATCATGCGGAAAAGTGCTGGTCCACACTTTGTACGTTCGCGCGACTTGGTGTTGCTTTTGGTCCCCAATGTACGGACAGAACAGGGTAAAAAGGCTTTTGTGTACTCTGCCCCCACTGTGTGGAATACGCTGCAGAAAGACCTAGGACTTGTTGAATTAATTTCGTTGAATGCCTTTAAGTCGAAAATGAAGGAAATTGAGCTGGACTCTCAAAGATGTCAGTGTTTTTAATAGTTTTTTTTCCTGGTTACAGAAATGGGTCTATTTAGGATTGTTGCAGTGTGAATTGATTTGCTTTATTTTTTAGTGCTATTTTAATTTTGTCCCTGTGTGTTTGTCTATAACTGTTTGTCTGTAACTATGGTTTATCTGCCTGTCTTGGCCAGGTCACCTTTGAAAAAGAGATTTTTAATCTCAATAGGTTTTTTCCTGGTTAAATAAAGGTTAAATAAAAAAAAAATAAAAAAAAATTGACTGATAGTCTGGAAAGAGATCAACTCAAGAAGAGTTTCAATATCCTATAAAAAGTTAATACTCAGCCCTTCCCAATTATACAGTCTCAGAAGTTGGTGTTTAGCAGAGAGGCTAGAGAGACTGACTTATTACCTTATGCTCATGAGTTCAAATCCCCGTTCAGCCTATTGTTGATGGCCAAACATGAAGTAGTTTTGCTCTCTTGTAGTCCAACTCTCGATCTTCTACAGTGTACATGTTTATAATATTTTGCCATTTTGCGGAGGAACCCGCATCGCTGCTTGCAGCTATATTTAGGAATTTCACTTATTAAGCTCAGCATAGATGTAAATTTGTTCCGTGAATTTATATGTTATGTTATGCCAGGTGCTTGCTTGTCTTGTCTTAAGAATTTCAGTGCCCAGTCTAACCTTGTGTTGTTCTGTGTACCTGACAAATAAAAGACTTGAACTTGATCTAGGATAAGTCAAGAAAACAGAATCCTGGAATTTTATTGAATGTGAATATTCTTTTCTTTCTCTTTTCTTCACTGCGGTGAAAAAACCGGCGCAAGACGCTGCTAATGATTAACACAAAACAATCACATTTGTCTTAAGGCGTGAAAAAGTCTATAATCTTTGAAGCCGAATATTTGGAATAGAGCTTTCATGGTTTATCAACATTCGTGTATCTTCTTCAACTATTTTCCGACAACCGCCCCTTTTCACCAGAGCGTGTCACATTTGTATCGGTTCGGAAAGAAAAAGATCCAGCCCTGACTCCGTTTTAGTTTCCTGGCAGTGGCAGCAATATTCAGATGAAAGATCATCAAGACATGAAAATGTCACTTTAGGAGGTTATTTAACATTAATATCAGAATCAGAATCAGATTTGTTCGCCATGAAAGTTTGCACTCACAAGGAATTTGCTTTGACAGGAAGGTGCATACAATAAACATATGAGTTCCTCTAGCCTGCCTTTGGTCCCCCAGTGGCTATACATTTTGATAGGTGTAAACCAAGCCCTGGATATTCTTCTCTGCCTTGGAGAAAATGAAAGCTCAAAGTGCGATATCAATTTTTCCTCAAGAGACACATGGCTTGCAAATGACTGAAGCATTGCAGTTAGCCCCGCCTCTCTCCTCATGGCATTTAAAGCTACAGATACATAAATGGCACGTCCTAAGGAAAGCTAATTGTGGGACTGCTCGTAGTGGCTGTAATTCTGCACCAAGGGTGAATTTCGGGAAAGAGGCTTCATATACAGTATTAGGGGACCACTAAGGCCTATATACAGCATGTCATGGGACCTTTAAGGGTACTTGACTCAAGACCAAATCTGCCGATTTACTACTTGGTGATAGGAGGGGGGATTGGATATCACCCTTTGTATAGACAAAGACAGCCTACTAAAGAATGTATATTACATTACAATTCATGAACTGTCATCACCAGCTGCATCACGGGCACGGCACTATCTATAATTACAGTTAATAATATTTGTGGCATCTAAATCACCTAATGCATCACGGGCACTGTGCACTAGTGAATATAGCAACAGGAACAATGCTCGTACAACTTTATAAAGGATGCATGTCTTAAAGAATGCATTGTGCTTATTACATTTATGTCTTATGAACTTAGAAGTGTGCCTGGCTTAAACATTGTGCCTCACACAGGGTGTGGGAAACAGGCTGTACTTTGTGTCTTAATCTCTCCATTTCAGAAGCAACCTTGAAAGCGGGCTGAGACGGCACCCGAGCAGGTGGGAGGCGAGGGCAAGAACAACTCTGTGATGCACGAGAGAACAAGCTCAACCCTTTTTATCTTTCTGTTTTAATTGCACTGTATAATATATGCTGGGGCAAGGACAGATAGTTAGTTGGACTTTGTGAACCAGCCCAAACTCTGTTGCGGGTAGGGAAACGTAGACAACCCCAGAGCTCTGTACTTGTTGATTTCCAACTGCTGCATTAAAGCTGATATGATTGGACCTCTAAGACTCCAGACCACTCTTTCTAGAACACAGACTTGTGTCATTGAATACCATCATTACATATTGGATTAGACACAACGATTTTAAGTCCTTCACTACCTATGAAACATTACAACAATTGTTGGGTCGATCGATTCCTATGGGAACTGCGCTAGAAAGATAGCCTTGTTGGGTAATAGGGGTAGAGTTTGCCTCTGTCATGTCACTGTATTAACTGTCTTCCTAGTTGTTGTAGATAGGCCGCCAACTTGATTTATCGAATGCAAAATTTGTTTGCACACAATGTGATACTGCTCATGCGCAACCCAAGATCCACACTGGGGCCTGGGGTCCCAATGTTACAGTAATAAATACATTTCCAATACAAGTTACACCAGCCTCATATTCGCAATGGGCTTACTTGGACCGTGCCCTGACAGTAAATGAAGAACAATAAATGTTTTGCCAGGATAACTGGATCTATCAGACCATTAAATGTTTATGATGTCCCTGTGTGTTTATACTTTTGACTCGGGACAACAACGTGATAATTGTCAGCCAACAATAGAATGTTGATCATGTCGGGCTACGCATTTATAGACCAACTGCAATCTAACCCTCAACGTGTGTGACATCCCATGTAATAAATTACATTTTGCTGAATGATTGAAGGGCTAGATAACAATTGTTGCAATGAAATAGTCACCGACTTTCACCACCGAAATTAATGACAGATTGACAAAGGCCACTTCAGTTTCCGACCTTGCCTTGGCTGCGTGCAAGAAGCGCCATCTAGCGATCATTAGGGGAAATTTGACCCCCTATCCGCGCTAAACGTAGCTAGTTGAACCGTGATGCAAATGAAATCACATCACGCATGATGCGCCCACAACTCACAGGAAGCTTAGGTAAACAAGAACAAATTAAGAGTATTTTGTGATTCTAAACATGCTGTTCATTAGATTGAGTGACTTCTTCAACACTTTAACTTTTGTAATATGCAAGAAAAGGAAAACAAAATAAAAATAAAAAAATCAAAGCGCTCAATTAGTAGGGTCTGTAAATAAGTTTTCCTAAATATAGCAACTTCTGATCAACCGATTTCAATTTCAGGTTTAAATTCAAAACGTCCAGTTTGCTCCAACCACTTCCGGTTTAAGCCACGCCCATTCCGAGAACGGACACGGATACTGATCATTTAGTTGATTAACAGATATAAAATCTCTATATAAAATGTTTATAGTCGGGCCAGGCATTTATAGACCAACTGCAGTCTAACCCGCAACGTGTGTGACATCCTAGGCTATAATAAATTACATTTTGCTGAATGATTGAAGAGCTAGATGGGATCAGAAGTAGCACACGCCCAACAACGTCTCACAGATTTTGATCTCCATACCGCTCCATCTAACATAACACAAAGACATTTACATTTAGTCATTTAGCAGACGCTCTTATCCAGAGCGACTTACAGTAAGTACAGGGACATTCTCCACGAGGACTATTTATACAGACAAAGACAATTTATACAGCTCCATCTAGCATTCTAGATTGGAACTGGATAATCCAGTAGACGCCAGCACTACTCAGCTGATACAACCAGAACTCTCAAGAACATCCTTCAACACACCATTTTATAGCACAAAGTTTTAAAATGTCATTGATGCATCCACAATCATAATACAGATATGCAGCGGTCCCTTCTGTTATTCACTCACTCAAAATAGGATCATTTCAGCTGTAACAATAGTTATCCACAGACCTGCTGTCTCTAATCACCTTCCCCAGGTAATATACTCATGTCGCAAGTCTCTCAAAGTCAGGGAGTCAAAACTCCAGGTGACCTCTACCCCAAATGGCCAGCTGTCCTTTTACAGGAATCAACAAACTCAAAAGTAATCTACCACAAACAAACCCCCAACTTCTCTAGTCATAAGCAACAATTCAGACTCAACTTAATCATTCCCCCTCCTGAAAGCAACAAAAGTTGTCCCAGCATGTGTCTCTTTAACAACAAACATAGAAGCCTAAAAATCAAATCGCATTTAAACCACATTTCTAAATTTCTACATGTGCATGATGTTTGATTTACAGTAGAAAAACATAGCTACAATGTTTTAACTGGTGTAAGTGATGTTTGCTAGAATAAAACCTTGTTTGTGCACCGTAGTATTAGGGTTGTAGTGGTCTTTTGAATTTAATATATTTTCAAGCTTTTCGCCGTAACTCATATCAGAACTCCTGGAGATACAATTTGAGCACACACACAAATAAAGGACTTAATACACAAACCTGATGTGCTCCCAGTCTACCGGCTCAAAGAATGCATGGCTTTTTATCTCCTCAACACTCATCGCACCAATTCGGTTTTCAGCATCATTACAATACCTGTAATGGTAAGGGAATTAATAATAATACAATGTATTTATGTAGCACCTTTCTCACACTCAGTGATGCTTACAGAGGCATATGAAAAAAGTTAATAATAAAAAGTAAACATAAAATAAAGATATACTATGTAAAAACACCTCATGCTACCACATGAAGACAACCTTAAAATGCTATTGAGTACACTGAAATACAGCTTGTCAAATAACCCTAAACTATAAAGCGCTAATCATTATGGATAGGTTTGTATACACAATAATCTAGAAGAACCCCTATCACTGATATACTTTAGGAACACTCATAAAGGCATGATCACTTACAATTACCGTTAAAATGTGCTTCAAAATACAGTCCATTAACTTTTTTACAAACCTGAGAATCAAATCCTTGGCCCTCTCTGATATGGGCACCTCAGGTGGGAAGACAAGAGTCTCCTTCCAGTTCATTACCTTTCTATAAGTCTCTTGTGGTGTCTCAGAGCAGAACGGGGGATACCCTATAGAGATACAGGTAAAATAATGTTTGGGTTAAAAAAATACTTATTCAGGAGTTTAGGTGAACAAATCTCCTGAGTAGATTCATGCAACTACAAAAAAAAGTAACTATGTCAAATTTCAACATCTCATGAAAAATATACTTGGTATTGTAAAACAAGAAGCTGGTAGGGGGGAGGATAGGATAAGGGAGGTAGAGGTCTATAGAGTGGCAAGATCCTCACATTTTGTATAAAACTGAAAGGCTAATCTCACATTGAGATTTTATCACAAAAAAAGTTGTCTGAGTGATGAAACCGGGCCCCACTGTTTTTTGATCGTCCACTTGGAGCTTCCCAGTTTACAGTAGGCAGAGAATGTGGTTTAGGAATATGCATATTCAAGTTGACATTGTCCATTGGTATAACTGCAGACACGAAGCAGCAAGCTTGCGCTCCAATATGCAGCCAAATGTAAGCAAATTAGTTTTTCTATTAAATTATACAAAGCTCACATATATGTACCTATAAGCATTTCATACATAATGACTCCCAGGGACCACCAGTCACACAGTTTATTGTATCCAGTCTGTATGAAGACCTCTGGGGCGATGTAGTCTGGAGTTCCTACAGTGGAGTAAGCCTGGATGAAAGAAATTAATATGAGGTTAAAACAAAAACTTGCAAAATGTAAACATTACTTTAGCATTCGTCTTATTTGTAGTGTATTCTTGGAACTTAATTCATAAATCTTAACCCTTTGATACACAAGCTATGCAAACACTTTCTAATGCACAACATGGGTCTAAAATGACCCGCATTCATTTCCTATGTCTAGCTGAGGGTTTCTTTGCTATATCTTTTGAAATCAATTAATTGAATTATTTAATATTCTAATTACCTAAGTATCTTGTTTTTGATAACCGCAAATAATTTTTGTCTTTCTTACTTTCCGAGATTTTTTTTTTTTGTGTGTTACTACATCCACTGTACAGACATGGGACCATTTTTTAAAAATAACAAAACAACAGTAGGAACACTTTTTTTGTGAATGCTATTTAACCTATTAAGGAGTAGCTTTGCACATATGTGATCGTTCAAATGCAGGTCTCACAGCGTAACGTCGCATACATGTGATTTAGAACATTCCAACTGAATATTATCCGATGGCCAAAAACTATGCCACAAACGCTTTAGTATGGCTTCAAAATGTACTAATGAGAAGGTTAACAAGTAACACTAGCATGGTAGTAGCATTGCTACAAGTATAATGCTAGCCAACTTATGAAAATCGAATCCCTGTTGTCTTTCTAGGCTAAACAAAATGGCCCTATTTTCCTTACTATGAACTCCGGTGCGCTAAGCGTTAAGTTTAATTTAATTGCGAATGCCTTTGTTAATGACATTAGTTCATTAACAAAACTAAATTCACTGAAGTGATCATACAGCCTCCTACCGCTAGTGCACATTAGTCCAAACGGTTAGTGAAGTGTATAGTGCAAGCTCAACTTGGCTGAAAAAGATCCATTGCAAAACTGACTGAAAAAATATTTTTGGGAAATGTCGAAATGCTTATCCAAACAACGTCAAACGCAGCACCGCACTCCATTGAATTATAAAATGGACACCTGCTAAATTTGAACTTTGCAGAATTCCCGGTTCTCAAGATAATCGTGGGAAACTTGCTGCCTTAAAATCGCATTCTAAAAAATACAGATACACTGTTCCAGGGGGGTATTCCAGGTAGCGGGTTTAGTGAAAACTTTTGAGTTGTTTAACCCTGAAAAGAGGCATACTCCGAGTTCCACGTTCCAGAAAGAGAGGTAACGAAACCTTTTGGTAAGTTTCCATGGTAACTTACTCCGTGAAACTAACCTGCTCGCTAGCAGGTTTTCCATGCCAAACTTTGCGTTTCTACCGATCCCCTCCCACTTTATGAGCCCGATAGCTTTGGCAGACACGGCATATCATTTCCTGGTTCAGCCGAGCGATCTCAAACAAAATGTAATTTGCTTAGTTATATGCTGGGAGACAATTTTAAAATTGGGATTTGATGTGCTTTAATTCCCTGATGAATACCTAAGTTAACGTTACCGTTTCCCGTCACAATCTGTAATTTATTTTAGCAACATTCTCAGCCCTTGGGCCTTCGTCGCTAGTGTTACATGCTGTAGACAAGCACTCAGAATTGACCAAATGCTTTTGGGCACTGAAATAAATACAAATAATTGAAATTGTATTTGGTGTTCTTCATTGCCTACAAATAGAAATCACAATGAGTAGCCTAGCCTATTTCTATACGCTATTGTTCCTACAATTTACATGATTCATATGATTCCTACAATTTACATGATGTACCATCCTGGTAGGGAGGACAATAGAACGCGTCATTTTTGGCCTAGGCTAACCAACTGTCAAATACTGTGGAACGCCGGTAGCAAACACATTAAATCGAATGCTAAGTTAGCCTGAATGTAGCTAAGAACGTCACTGAGAATTCTGGCACCGGAATTTAAGGTCCACGTCCTTTTCTTAGCTCTATAACTAGCGACTACTATCGAGATATTAAAAACAAACATGCCAGTTAACATGTAGACACTTACCCCTTAATGCTATCAAATGTTGGTTGCGATACATATTGAGGAAGTGTGTGAAAATAATGTTTATAGTTTTTGCTGCTTTGGCTACCTTTCATAAAAGGTCGGCACCACCGGGAGACATATCTTAAATGAAAGAGTAGGTTGTTTTCTTCAAAATAAGGTATATTTAGTCAATTTTAAAACATATACATTTTGAGAAAAATCAAGTTGAAGACATGTTGCTGAAAATCCCATAGGAAAGCATTGAAATCTGAACGTTCTATTGAGAAAAAGGTTGGTTTTTCCCTTGTAACTTTTTCCTGCATGTCGGCACCACCCTGATACTTCCTGGAAAGCAAGGTTATGTATAAAGACGTCATCAGTCAAATTTCAAAGAAAATCGAAAGACATACATTTTTTGTTTTGGCTCCCTGAGTGAGTCTTTCAAAAACCTGTGACGTCAGACGTTTTGAGCCTCTGTAACTCCCGCGCTTGACTTATGCTAGGCTGCTTCCAATGCTCACATCAACTGATTGACATCATATGTGTGCTACTAGCCTTATTATATATACCCGTATGTGGATGCAAGTATCAGTCATGGTTACTGGTTTAAAAGATAAATATTTTTGACACTTTACATGTATCTTTACAGTGTGCAGAACAAAAAACAAAGGTTGGTAATATAAAACCCACTCTCTTGGTGACTTTTAAATAAATGTTTCTACCGAAATGATTCATGGTAGTGATATGCAAATGTTCTTGTCACGTAGCACAAATCTGAACCAATCATAACCTTTTTTGTCTGTCAGGAAATGCAAAACTTCAAAAAAAAGCGTGAATATTCTTTCTTTCTGGCAAACAATTTTGCAAGAAAAGAAATTCTATAGTAGATAAAAAAACAAGAACTACTGAAATTGCATTCATAGGTGAGGGGGAGCAGCACATAGCCACTTGCAAAAGTTTAGGTATCATTTTAGATCCAAATAGTCTTAGGGTTTGTGGTAAATTACCATTAGAAACCTTAACAAATGGGATCATGATCAACATTATCACGCGTAGTCACAAATTAGTATTTCAAATGCCAGCGCACCTTGTAACGTTTAATATAATTAAAAATAACTTTAAACTCCACGAACATGACTTTCATGATAAAATATGGAACAGAGTACATACTGTTGTAAGTAAACTGATTAAACGATTTGATAATTTAGTCAGAGTTAGTGATAAAGAATCGTGTCTCGGTGTGGTGTTTGAGCTACTGCCTCCATAATATGGGCGTGAAGTTGTAGAAACTCTGCCCAAGCGTCTCATGATGCCAATGAGACAAGTCAAAATGACATTTTTGATGTTAGAGAAGCTAATGATTTAGTAATTGGTTTACAGGAACACGTTAGCATTGTTAACGCCACTAATATAGAGTACCAAATAGTAGAAGTAGATAAATTAACTAAGGAACGTAAATATATGTGGCTTTAAATATACCAGGCTGAGAAAGAAAGAAAAGTCTGGTCAACGTAGCCTACGTAACATACATAGAAAAATTAAGAGGAAAGACAATCACATAGATCACCTTGAAGTTCGATGTAAAGGGAATTTGCAATTGTTCGAGCAGGTAAATGCAGAGCTCAAAACAGAGAGAGATTAGAGCAGAATATTGACAGCTTGCAATTCCAAATGTTTGTTTTAGGGTAAAAGATAAAAGCAAAACCCACAAGAGGAAAGATGTAACTTTACCGGACAAAATGACCAATTTAAATGACCAAATACTGTAGGCCTACTGGCAGGGCCGCCCATAGAAATGGCTGGGCCCCTGAAAAAGTCCAGTGAATGGGCCCCCCCCTAATAGGTCTTTAGGCTACTTATATTAACGCATGTACGTGTGCTCTCTCTCTCTACATAAGACATATGTAAACTCCCATTACTGAGACTTACTCAGTAATGGGAGCTACATTATAGAAAAACAAATTCAAAAACAAATATAAACATCTTTATACATAAAACCGTGCCAGACACACACACACATAAAAATAACAATTTGACACACTGAGATCTGCTACACTCACACCACATTTTCTAGTATAAAATGCAATTTACCTGCCTTCATCTTTGCCTGTTATACAGCTATCTTCCTTGTCTTTCTGAATGCAAAGTCTTTTATGCAGAACATGCGCTTTCTCAGTGTCAGCTTTGCTCAAACTAGCTTCCTCTTGGCTAGCATCGTGGCTACTGCTGCTCGTCTCTGCCATAGATGTATCGATGGTCTCTGCAGCCTGGCTGGGAGCATCTTTCGAAATTGACTGGAAAGCAAGCAACAACAACCATTATCTAGCATTGTCACCGGCTAACTTGGTCTAGCGTTATGTTGTGTGGTCTGTCCTGTACCCTGACTCTGTTTAATAATCAACACTTGGTCCAACCCTGCGTTCGCACCACTCGTTACAAAGGGTGAGGTCTTCACCGGTTAAGCCAACAATACAATGTTTATGTTTGCTTTTTTTAAGTAGGCCCTAATCGTGAGTATTTCAGTTCAAAATAAAATTAGTTATCATTTCTTAAACTATTTAGGAAGAAACATGATTATTGCTGGCATCGCGGCTGGGCCCCACCACGACCCCAGAAATGTTCCCATATATGGGCGCCTACTGAACATGTATTAGCAATGAATGATAGGTATAGAACGCTTGTTATAAAGCTTAGAGAGTGGCAGGCAGACAGCAGGCAGTTTATGAAGGGTGAGGTCACTCTGTTTGAGGATGTAGACATCCACAGAGGACCCATCTTAGATACGTTGTTGGAGTCAACATCAGAAGAGTTTGATGCAATGACTCAACAAGTTCTAGAACTTGTATCTGCTAGTTTCATGAAAGTTTGCTGTAGGTTGGTAGCGGACCACTTGGAACATGGACGGTATGATGATGTGTCTGAAGATCAGTATCATGTCCTCAGATCAGTGCCCAAAACAAATGTTTCATGCGAGAGGGATTTTGGGATATTTGATTAGATCAAAGTTCAGGGCAAGTAAAATAGCATTAGAGGGTATGGTCATGTTTAAGCAGAATAGGTCCTGGGAATGGTTGTCAGGGTTAGATCTAGATAGAAAAGCTGAAGTTCTCGCCTCAGCTCAGACATCTGTGAAAGGATTTATAAATAGGTTTGTAGTCTTGCAATTGGTATGTAATATTCAGACTGTATTGGGTAAATACTCATTTGTTTGGTTTTAACATTGGGTTGTCTGATCAAGTGGGCCTGTGCGGCACTGACAGACTTAGCTTTGCAGTGTGTCATTTAGCTATTGGTTTGTAATATTCAGGCTTTGTGGTAGCTTGAGGATATTCATGATGGACCATTTTGTGATATGAGACAGGGGGCCCCAGTAGGGGGTGACTCCCTGTTAAGCCAAATGGTCTGCCATAATATCTGATAGCTGCATTGGGTAAGTAGTAGTAGTATTTGTTTGGTTTTAGCATTGGGTTGTCTGATCAAGTGGGCCTGTGCGGACACAGACAGACTTAGCTTTGCAATATTAAAACGGACTATGTCTATAAAAGTAGATACAGGTAGGATTAGAAGTAGTAGCTGATTTAAACTGTTGTATTCTATTTTAGTTAATTAAGCAATAAGCCCCAAGAGGCCGTGGTTTACGCTGATTTTAGAACAGGTAAGGGGAGTTGTTAGGCACGACGCGAAGCGGAGTGCCGAAAACCCCCTTACCTTTCTTGGAAGTCGCTTTGGATAAAAGCGTCTGCTAAATGAATAAATGTAAATGTAAGTAGTACAGTTTGGTGATATGAGACAGGGGGCCCTGTAATGGGGTGACTCCCTGTTAAGCCAAACTGTCATAGCTAGTATAGAAGTAATAGATAAAACTTGCTCCCCTGAACCTTCACCATGGATGCAGAGGTGCCCAATTGTCCTCTGAGAGCTATCAACCTGTAGTTTTTTTCAAAGGCAATGACTAAATTTTGGACCATAAGTTTCATATCCCTATAAATGAAGTATATTATTTATAATACGATTAGTGTATACTTTTTATCCATCATAAACAAACAGACGTGTTCAAATCAAGGTATTTGAAAATAATGGGCAATGTCACAACAAGGACACACAAACACCCTGTTCAACGTTAAATACACCCCCAAGTGGCCAAAAATTTACATTACAGCAGTAATGCTAAACGGGACAAACATTTGCATATTTGTGGTCTCGATTTAACATAATTATTTATAGCGAAGTACTGGACACCGCATTAGCTCGCAATGTACAAAGAATGTAAGTCTGGATAAGAGCAGAGAATCTGATAAGAGCATCTGCTAAATGACAAATGTAAGTCATATTTCCCACCCTGGCTAGAAGCAGAGCTCTGTGACGTAGAACAATGGCGTTCTTAAAGGGAGCTTGACAGCTTCTCGGTGCCACAAAACTCAAGGCTTAAAGCGGTGGAACGTTTAAAAAAATTACCTAAAATCACGCCTAAAAACGGGATTTGTGAGAAAACTAATAGAGGTAACTGAAATCTGACTTCGGATAAGTTTAAGTTACGTTAGGTTACATACGGAATTGAAAGAAAAACGGAGCAAAACAGATAGGAAATTTTTGGTCTGTCCTCCTTAATCCTGGAACTGGTGTTTCAGCATATCTATTTCAACATTGTAGGGGGTCAATATTGGCCAAACAACCAAAACTAATTCCCCTATGGTTTGAATGAAGATGGGAAACTGAACAGTGTATTCAGACTAACCAAATAATGCCAATACCAATGGAATTACAGTTATTTGACTATTTAGATTTTTGGGTTAAATCAGAGCAAGAATGGTCAAGTTAAGGTTAAATAATTTGTATCATATTGCAAATGAATGATATCAATGAAGGTTAACTCTTATGTCTACTCTACCATGATTATTGTAAACCAGAGATAGAAAGCAAGAGTGAGGAAGAAGGAGTAGGACAAGCTAGAGCTGAGGAGAACGTCTCAGGAGGTCAATAATCCACAGAACAATGCTTTCACAATTCCTTAAGAACAACTACAATCACACCAGAATCTTGACCCTTACTTATCAACATGACTAGCAATGCTACAGTAAGTTACACAATGAAATGTGAGAGCCATCAAGTTGAGACTATCCAGTAACTCCATATTTTACCATATGAGAGGTGGGGGCAGGTTGATAGCCTTACAAGATCAGCCTTTATTTTTCTGCCCTAAGTACACCATCTCTTGGTCAAAATAGAAATTCAGAAAATTAAACTATTAATATTCATATAGGTTATTGTTCCTACAATTAACATCACCTGTGACCATGCATCCTCTCGTAACTGGTGTTCCAGATTTTTTCGAGATTAGCCTTTATTCTTCTACCCTAAATAGGCCTACACCATCATTTGGTCAGTTTTTGGCACTTTCTTCATGAGGTGCAGTTTGTACAACTAATTTACTTGTAACTGGGTATACATGAGATGACATTAGCTACATTTCACTGTTCCACATGCAAAATTGACCTGCCATTAAATGAACATCTCACTGTATACAGCATGCCATGTTGTCAGAATGTGCAAATCGTTTTTATATTCATTATTCTCATTATGTCAGTGTAACTGACAATTACAAAAAAGCCTGTGAATAAAAGTACATGGAGAGAGAACTACCAGTAGCTACCATACATAATTCTCTGCATCCATTTCTGCGGCAGCAGTCATTAATGTCTCTTCGTCATCTTAATCATCATCATCATCCTTTGATAAAAAGCATTCTGTTGAGGGAAACTGCAACTACAAGTTGAAATAGGCACCAATTGATATTTAAACTTTGTATCATGTCGAATATGATTAAAACCATGGTGACGTTGAGGCTACAATCACAAGCATAGCCTATAAGCAAAATATGTTTTACCTGTTCGTAGTATGTTTTTATATGTAATATAACATTGAACATGCAATTTTATTAAGTCCACCACTTTTTCTCCTGTAATATTAACGGACGGTGGGGTTAAATGTTCAATGTATGGACTGGCTATTGCATTGAAATAGTAAATGCATTGACTCAGGAACAATTGTCTCCCACGCCAATTATAGCTATAGGCTACGCTGCTACAGCCGTGTTTCTTTTTTCCGGAATATGTGCTCAGATTGACCATGAACACAAAATAAAACTTATATCTAAAGTGTGGTGAAGTATGACGTTTTTTGTAGTCGGTTGCCATGGTGAATCCTAGTATCGGAGATCCATTGATGTTGGCTTTTGGTTGTATTCATGCACGCGCTAAACTCAGAGTTGCCGTACTCCGAGTTGAGTTAACAAATTCATATCAGCTTTTCTGGAACAAAATTTTTGAAATTTCCCATGTTAGAGTAACTCAACTCAGAGTTCAGGGTTAATCTCAGAGTTTGTTTAACCCGCTACCTGGAATACCCCCCAGGTAGCTCTCCAGGAACAGGGTGGGAGACCCCTTTAATGTTGATTTCAGTTACTATTTCTCCTTCCTGAAAGATAAACATCTTTGGTAGTGTGGCAGCGCCAGAGATCCTGAGCCTCCCAAGCCCTCACATCACCAGAGACAGAAGCCCAAGACGCCGCGCGACCAGACTGGTGGCTGTCCTTTAAAATATTTCACGCTTCCCTCTTAATAAATGAGCCATATGGCTGCAATTAGTTTGAGATCTTTAAGTTTGAGAACCCACGCCATAGCTTTTTCACCCAGTACCAGCTGGAGTAGTGATTCAACAGTTTGTTCACAGCATGTACATCTTCAGATGCGTCTGTGAGATTAACTGTGGCTGTGTGTCTCCCTCATTGTCATTGTCTTCATTAACCCTTGTATCATCAAGTCTGCCTGGCCATTGAAATTCTGGTTCTTTGAAAAACGCTAGACCATGAAATCAGCTCAAATTCTTCATGAACTTGGTCGGCATAAGCCCTCTGGAAGCACAATCAGTGGGATTAATTGAAGTATTGACATATTTCCATTGCTCAAGCTTAGTCGACTCTCTGATAACAGGAATGCGAATACATTTAAATTTACATACGATTAGCCTGTCGGTCCAGAATGTCAAGTTAAAGGGGTGATTGACTGTTCTTTTTGGCTATTTCACACTGTTCTTTAAGGTCTCCGAATAGGGTATGTAACATTGGTTGGGTTGAAAATGGCCCGGGTGCTGTTCTATGTCCCCTGATAGATCATCTGAAATGTTCCCAGGAAAAAACATGAGCTTTTCTCCTTTTATGTTATGCTCATTAATATTTAGATGAGCTGCGCGCTGATTGGTTGGTTTTCAACACGTGAAGCTGGGGAGCAAAAACGCAACACGGCCAACAGCACTCACTGAAACACCAAAGGTGGAGACTTGAAATAAAAACCCGCAAATAAATCAATTGTGTCTACACAACACTGTTTTCAACAGATTGACTAGATATCATTTGAAATGATAACGTTAGTTGTTTCCACTTCTGTTGTCGAAGCAAACTGGATTGACTTAGGTGGGTATAACGTTACAGCTTAGCAACCAAACTATATAGTGATTCAACTCAGCTTCAGGTAGCTAGCTCTACATATCTTGCTGAAAAATAACCTGACAAAGATCTGGACAAACATGCATTGTGAATTGTAGATATACATGACAACACAGGTTATTTATTTGAATGAAACACAGTCAGGAACATGAAACAACGTTAGCCCCATTGCCAATAAACTAGGCTAAATCATCACACATTCTACCTATGCTCTTGCGTTGGCAAGCTAAACTAGTTTACATGCCTACAGTCTCGCTATCTAGCTGTTCTTGCATTCCTTGGTCCTTCCGTCGGAACAGCACATCTTTTCAGGTTCAGCTTCTTAGCAAATCCTGCTTGAAATTGTCAAAATTGTCTTGGGTGAAATGTTAGAGCAAATGAATAATTGAGTGTCGAACTTCGCCGGGATCTTCTCATAGACAAACAGCAGCCATGCCTGTCGAATGTTTGGCTCCTTGGGAAGACTATGAGTGATAGCCTTCCCTGTACAGCCTGGAACACAGCATTTACGACCGTGGTCCATTTTCAATATCCTTGTTATACTTCAAAATGTTATTCTTTGTAATTGCTTAGAAGTAGCCTACACAGACCAGCGCGCAGCTAAACTAGCATCGGAAATCTACGCAACCTCGGACTGGGCAAGAACACCAGTGAGTGGGCTGGTCTGGATGTACATTTTGGGGCGTGACAAAGATACAGACCAGAGCCAAAAAAGGCGGTTGAAAAGCTTGCGTTTTACAGCCACATTTTTTCATTTTGAGATTTGCATAGGAAAGAGGTGTCAATGGACTTTCCTGTATGTTAATTTTACCCACCGAACTGTCGTTATTCAACTATGACAAGGTAAAATTGGTTTTCCAATCAATCGCCCCTTTAATGAGATCCATTTGAAGCTCTTTCCTCAACATCTTGTCTGTGTTGTAGTGGAAATTTTGGTCATATGCATTGATGTATGTGTATGAAATCTATAATCTTCTATGTTCATTGGTAAGAGACAGGAAGGGAAGATAATTAAGTTGAGTTCAAAGGAATGTGAGGTGCTGATGGCTCTGTGGGCAGCTTGCCCTGGGGGATGGGTGAAGCATCTTATATGGCCTTCTGTCCTCTGGTTACTGTAAGGGGTCAATGAGACAGTTGCTCTGAACTTTGGCTATAAGGACTGTGTCCTGTTTCATTGTTTGTGTTAATTAAAAGTTTTGTTTGAAGATGGTCACACAAAGGACAGTTGACCATTTGACTGGTCAACCCCTGTGGCTTTATTATCTACTGCTCTGGAGAGAGCTGTGACATCAAAGAACTTTGGGACACACTGGACACTTGGTATTGTTTCAAGCTGTCACTAAGTTGAGTTAGCCAATCACAGAGCTACATTGATTGATTGACCTTATAGAATGCCATTTGATCTTAAGTTTATATAAGGCAGTGCATGTGTGATGGTTGGCCATCACTCCTGCGAACGACCTGTGTGGATGGCACCTCCTTCGTTGAGACTGATCAGCAAAGCTTTGTTTATGTAATTGTATAGTCTAATAAATTGTATTAAAACCATATCCCTTGACTATTCAGATCTACACAGTGTTCACAGCAACCACTGCTTCAGTCAGTTCCATTCGTGGAATAGTGGTCTGCTTCAGTGGTGCCACACGTGATCTTCCCATCATGAAAGCACAGTGAACACTTCCATCCCTAGTTTTCATTCTCAGGTAAGAGACGGTGGAGCTGTGCAGTTTCAGCAGATCCAAACTCTGATGGTCTCACACATCTGGGTATGGTTACAGCTGATAACTGGTGTAGCTCTTGTAGCTAAGCATTCCACTTGCAACTGATCTGGAATTTCATCATCCCAAGCAAGACCTTCTTTGCATAGTTGTTGCATGTGCATCTTTGCGGGAAGAATTGCAGGGGCAAGAAATCCCAACGGATCATATATCGAGCTTGTGACTGAGCGAATTCCTCATCTTGTGATGGGCTTGTTTTTGACATTGATCTTGAACTTGAATGAGTCTGTGCACCATAGCACACCCAATGCTCTTTCCATTGGTAGCCAGTCATGAGATAAGTCTCTGACATCCTTGGCTCTCTCACAGTCACAAACAGAGGCAAGTAAGGCACAGCTGTTACTTGTCAATTTTGTCAGGTGGAGTCCTCCACTTGCACATAGTGCTGTGAGATCTTTGCACAATTCGACTGCTTGAGCTCCACTTGCAGCTGATTTCAAACAGTCGTCTACGTAAAAGTTCTTCAGAATTGTGTCCACAACCCTCAGGTGACGAATTTGCACAACTTGGAGAAGAAGTCGCACCAAAAAAGGTGAAAAACCATCTTGTATTCAGCGATGTTCTGGCTTAAGTCTCCTGCTGGACACCATAGGAAGCGCATTAGGTCTGTGTCATCTTCAGGAACTCTCCCTTGATACATTGCTTCCACATCAGCAATCATAGCGACTGGTTCTTGCCTGAAGCGAGACAACATTCCAACAAGCTAGTTGGTCAAATCCGGTCCTTGTAGAAGCTCACTGTTAAGTGAGACTCCTTGATAGCTGGCCGCACAGTCAAACACTACGCGGAGCTTCTTCTTTTGTGGATGGTATACCCCATGGTGGGGAATATACCACACTTTACCATCCTGACGGTTCAGCTTTGTCTCCGGCCCCTTCAGTGGCGTATCCTTTGTTCAACATGTCAGTCATAAATGTAACGTATTCTTCACGGAATGTAGGATTCTTCACCAGCTTGTTCTTGAGGTTAAGTGCACGCTGCATAACAGCACTTCTGTTATTTGGCATTTGAACATGCAACTTCTTCATGGGAAGATTTAAGTAGTAATGTACATCCTTAAATGAACAGACATTCACAGACTCCATGAAGTAGTGATCCTCTTGTGACATTTCAAATTTGTCATCGCAGTTGTGTTCAGGGAAGTCGTGACTATATTGTTGGATGAGCAACTCTTCCACACCGTCAATGGCAATCCTGTTCACAGCAGCAGATGGTTGTGTGCTGTCATTCATTCTGGTGTCTGCCTCTCTGAGTGGTCCTTTCAAAATCCATCTAAGTACTGTTTTAACAGCATATGGTCCATTGTCCTTGCTTGGAATCACTTTCTATGGCTCCGAGATGCTGTATTCTTTGGTTCCAATGAGAAGTTCCACATCTGCATCAATGTGAGGCAGTCTTACTTCACTGAGGTATGGCCATTTCTCAACCCCCTTCTGTAGTGGTACATTCTCTCTGGATACAGGAATCCTTTTCTGAGTGAAGACTTTGTATAGAGCAGGGGTCACTAAATTGCGGACCGCGGTCCGAGTCCGGACCCAGGCGGCTTCCTATCCGGACCCGGACCTTAAGCCGATATATTATTAGCCAATGGAGTTGATTCGTTTTGACGGAACGTTTCCATTTTAACCGGCACATTTTTTATAGCCTGTTCGCTATTTATTATGTCTATGGTTTTCCTACTACATGTGGTTTCTATGTTCTGTGTCCAATCCAAAGATCCAATCAGGAGCTGTAATAGCAATCACCATGACAACTCACTCACTCAACGTTGGCCACAACCTCTGTGGGTCACGCAGGTTGTGTTTGTCATTCGCAACAACGCAGGCTAATCGATTTTCTAATGGTAGCTAGCCTACCTGTTCTTCCTTAGCAAAAATAATGGCGTGACATAACCCAGCGAAAAGTTGATACCGAAAAATCGCAAATTTCAGACAGAATGGACTGACAAGAACGCATTTGTGTTGCCGGTGGGGAGCACAAAACCGATGTGTTTAATCTGCAATGAGATGGTTGCCCTTGTCAAAAGTGGTAGAGCTAACGTGAAACGTCACTATGACACAAAGCATAGACACTGAACAAAAGTACCCCCCGAACTCTGGTCTATGGGAGAAAGATGCCCAGGGGCACTGTGCCTAAACCTAAGTCAAATTTGAATGGGAGTCAATGGGAGAGGTAAGGGCAAGAAAAATAAACCATGGTCCGTTCCGGACCCTCGACTGAATGGTAATTTGGTGAGTGGACCTTTTGAGTTTCTAATTGAGTACCCCTGGTATAGAGCAATGAAGTTGTTGTCTTCTAGACCGGTAACTTCCAAATCAGTGAGGATATAGCTCTCTAATCGCCTTCTAGCATTGATGGTGCTCAACATAACCTCAGTCCGTCTTCCTTGAACATTCAGTTGCCTTGCTAGAGCTTCAGTACAGAATGACGCGGAGCTGCCTGGGTCCATGAATGCGTAAACTTCCACAGCTTCATCACTCCTTTTGAATTTAATTCTAACTGGCACAATGGTAAGCACACAACTGTCTCCAGCCCCAGTACAGGCACTTGTCTCTTGAGAGACACCTGCTGGTGCACTGGCTGTACTGCTTTTGCTGACCTCAATTTCACTTGGTATCTCCTTTACACTTTTCTCCTGGCTTGAGAAATGCAGGGAACACATTTCACATGACATCTTTTTACATTCCTTGCTCAGGTGGCCTTTGAATAAGCAACCGAAGCAGAGCCCATATTTCTTCAAGAATGTCACTCTGTCTTTGTGTGGCTTCTCTCTAATTCTATGACATTCTTGCAGTGTGTGGTTCCTTTCACAAAATATGGACAGTTTTGTAAAGGCACATTTGAATGACACATCAGTCTTTGACTTTGATGACTCACCTCGATCATCACTATCTTCAACTTGTTACACTTTAGTAGCAAAGCTACTTCCTTGCTTCCCCTCTTTCCTGTACTTGCTTCCTTGTTGACTCTTCTTTGTGGTTTTATTTTCACAAAAAAAAGATCTCCAAAAAGAGGATCAGACATGATCTTTGCTTGCCGTTCAACAAAGTTTACCAGCTCTGCAAACCTGGCTCTTGTACTTCGCTTCTCCAGGATATCGTATGCATGAACTCTCCATCGCTACCTTATTCTGAATGGCAATTTCGAAATGATGGCCCTCATATTTCTCAAGTCTCAAGTCCTTTATTTGTCAGGTACACAGAACAACACAAGGTCAGACTGGGCACTGAAATTCTTAAGACAAAACAACGCAAGCACCTGGCATAACATAACGTACACAGAACATAATTAACATCTATGCTGAGCTTAAATAAGTGAAATTTCCTAAATATACAGATAGCAATAAATAATACACTATACTAACCCTAAATGCACATAGAATCTATTCAACCTATAACCTATTCTAACCTAGGTGGAGTACAGTACAATAGTGCAAAATTACAGATAGTGCAACCAGCAGCTGAGAGTGACAGTGTGTAAGTAACTAAGAGGAGAATCAGTGACTAAGTCAATGACCATACAGGAGCCTGATGGAGAAGTACAGTGAGGTACAGTAGTGCAATGTTACTGATAGTACGACCAGTAGCTGAAAGTGACAATGTTTAAAGTGACTAGTGTGAAGTGTATCAGTGTCCATATCAATGTCCATTCAGAAGCCTGATGGCCCTTGGGTAGAAACTGTTGTCCAGTCTGCGTGTGCGCGACCGGATGCTGCGGTAACGCCTGCCAGAAGGCAACGGGGTAAAGAGACTGAAGGATGGGTGGGAACAGTCTCTTAGAATCCTGCCGGCTTTCCTTAGGCAACGTGTGTGGTATCCTGTAGGATGGTGTCCTGTAGGGCTGGGAGCTTCCTGCCGAGGATGAACTCAGCAGAACGGACCACACTTCGTAGGGACTTGCGGTCCCTGTCTGTGCAGCTCCCATACCACACTGTAATTAGGGATGCACGATATAGAATTTTAGCCGATATTCGATATGCCGATATTTACAAGCTCATTTTGGCCGATTGCTGATGTCGATACCGATATATACACCTCTGCTTTTTAATTATTGAAAAGTCTCTCCTGTACTAGAATGAATCTGTTATTATGAAGGGCTACTTGCTGTAGATACGGGACATTAAAAACTTGATTTGTATCATTATCATCGTTTTACAAACTCCACAAATAGCCATTTTGTCATCATCCTTTGATACTGTGAAGTCCTGCCACACAGCCAACATGTTGAATCATGTTGTTGGCGCAACTTCTAAAACTGATTGTTACAATCTTTGATTCTGATTGGCTATATCGCGTTCCATGCCGTTGTAAAATCCAGCATTACCTTTCAAGTTGTCCTCATAACATAACATTCCATATTACTGCGCATCGAATATTTAAAATAAAAAACAGGGCCTGGTGGGAGACTATTAACAGAATGGAGGAGAAAGAGTTTAAAAAGACCAGGCATGCAGAGAAGACAGAGGCTGAAATCGAAGCGTTAGCAAAGGCAAGGAATGAAGCCGGAACAAGACGATATGAGCCGTCCACTGTTTTCAATCTGTTGCGTAGCAACGATTTATGTAGGAATTATACTTTGTTGTGGCGGAAGAATGAAGGTTTGTTATTAAACTATTTTGTTTCTTAAATTTGATTGTCTTTATGAAACCATATCAAATATTTGTAGTAACGTAAAGTAAAGTAAAGAAAAGCAATAAGGCCCGCAAGTCTGTGTTTTGCGCTGATTTTAGAACAGGTAAGGGGAGTTGTTGGGCACAACGCGACGGGCTTATTTCTAAAACATTTGCTTCGCGTGCGCATAATTTGCACATCACCTTATCGGCCAGGTACATCGGCAGAAAGTTTCATATCTGCAGATGCCTATAATTAAGTTTTGAAGCTTTTATCTGCCGATACCGATGACGTGCAGATATTATCGTACATCCCTAACTGTAATACAACCAGTCAGAATGCTCTCTACAGTGCATCTGTAAAAGTTAGTGAGGATGACTGAGTCCATACCAAACTTCTTCAGTCTCCTCAGGAAGAAGAGGCGCTTACGGGCCGATTTGACCACCTTGTCCGTGTGAACAGACCAGGTGAAGTCGTTGCTGATGTTCACCCCGAGGAACTTGAAGCAGCTGACCTTCTCCACTTCAGATCCATTGATGAGTAGGGGTGCATGCTCCTCCTACTGCCGCCTCCTATAGTCCACAATCATCTCCTTGGTCTTGCTGATGTTGAGAGAGAGGTTATTGTCCTGACACCATGATGTCAGGGTGTCAACCTCCTCTCTGTAGGCTTACTCATAACTGTTAGAGATGAGGCCCACGATGGCTGTGTCGTCAGCAAACTTAACAAGGAGGTTGGAGCTGTGCGTTGCCGCACAGTCGTGAGTGAACAAGGAGAACAGGAGAGGGCTGAGCACACAGCCCTGGGGGGTACCTGTGTTGGTGATCAGTACAGATGAGGTGCGGTCACCGATTCTCACCACCTGTGGCCTCCCCGTCAGGAAGTGGAAGATCCACTTGCAGAAGGAGGTGCTTAGTCCCAGGTCCACAAGCTTGGAGATCAGTCTGGAGGGGATGATGGTGTTGAATGCTGAGTTGTAGTCAATGAACAGCATCCTCACATACGTATTCCCCTTGTCCAGGTGGGAGAGAGTGGTGTGCATAGTCAGAGCGATGGCATCGTCTGTAGACCTGTTGGACCGGTATGCAAACTGCATAGGGTCCAGGGTGGGGGGCAGCGAGGAGCAGATGAATGATTTGACTAGCCGCTCGAAGCACTTCATGATGACAGAGGTCAGTGCTATCGGGAGATAGTCATTCAAACATGTGACCTTGGTGTTCTTGGGCACAGGGATAATGGTGGTCCTCTTGAAGCAGGTGGGGAGTACAGACAGGTTAAGGGAGAGGTTAAAGATGTCACTAAAGACCCCTGCCAGCTGGTCAGCGCAGCCCCTGAGGGCCCTACCTGAAATGCTGTCTGGGCCAGGTGCCTTGCGAGGGTTGATCTTCTTAAAGCACAGCCTCACCTCGGCTACAGTTAGTGTAGGCACACCTCTGGCTTGGCCTCAGGTAGCTCCACTGCAGGGGGGTCACTGTCCCTCTCAAAGCAAGCATAGAAGGAATTCAGCTTGTCTGGCAGTAGGACAGAGGACTGGGTCTCATTGTAGCCTCTCCCTTTGTATTCAGTAATGGCTTTAAGTCCACTCCACATGCGCCTGGGGTCAAAGCCATGGTAGCTGGACTCCACCTTGGTCCTGTAAGCCCTTTTCGCTGCTTTGATGGCCTTCAGAAGGTTGTATCTGGCCTTCCTGTACTCATCAGGGTCCCCAGAGTGAAAGGCGACAGTGCAGGCTCTCAGCTTGGCCTGGACTGTGGCATCAACCCAGGGCTTCTGATTTGGGAAAGACAGTCTGTTGAGCAGGCCTCTGCATGACCTGTAAAAGTGAAGAAAGGGTCCATGTCAGTCCATGTGAAAAATGATGCTATTTCCATCTACACTTGATACAGACTTCAGTTTGGACTGTGAAATGCAATGGCAATACTTGAACTTGAATCCAAATGTGTTGGAAGCCCATGTAAAGTCACTCAAAACACAGGCTCTAACAAGAGTATTTAGCTCTAACTGGTCAATATATACACATCTGACAAAAGACCAGCTCGACCTTTGCCTATAAACAGTGATTCTGACTGTCAGAGATGTTTAAAAAGGCTGACCGAGTGAAACTAGCCTGGCTAACGTAGGTCGCTTTATCAGGCAAATGACGAATGAAATAGGCTTGTTTTGAAATATCCTATATACTGGCTATCTTCAGCAGGCTCTTGTCTACAAAAAGCAGCCATCCCTGACGTTTTAGGAGTAGAATTGAGTGAACTACAATATTGTTTACACACTGGCAGTGAGCGAGCCGAGTCTGTCTCTGAGGCTAAGTCAAAACAATATACCCCCGGGACGCAGTCTCACTCCACTTGCAAGTTTTCCACAAATAACAAAAATAATCGGAGCATCTGGCTAAAAGCACAATTTCCACATCTCCTAAATGCTGCCCTCCTCGAGGTTTGGTAACAAACTAATTTTTGGTGTTGACCGAACTGTAAAATAGTGAACTTATAAACATGACGCGACCAAAACATGGCTGCCGCCTAAGCCTATGCGGTCTCCCTGACGCATAGGCTTATTACAAAGACTTTCGCTACCCAAATCTAAATTTTGAGCCGAAAGGTCTTTGGGGAATCGCTTGTTCTCCTAAAAGCTGCTCTCTTCTACCTTTTTGATGAATTCGCCGAGATGCTACATGATTCAGTAATTACACAGAGGGAAAAAGCTAGCTACTTTTCGAGTTCGGTTTTCCGTCACTTCAAACTCACGATCTAAAGGTCTCAAAGTGCTCAAACCTTCACCATAATTCAAGAGTAGTGTACTTTCACAAACCCAATCATTGATTATAGCTTAAAATGTGTAAAAATAGGACTTACCGAACGTGGCTGCCTCCAGCACGGCTATCAGGCGATTCCAGTTGAAAACAACAATGGCCGCCGAAAAAGAATTTATATTCGTAACGCCGAGCTGCGATTGGAAACGAAATGAAACAGGAGCTAAAGAAAGGGTGGGGGCTTGGTCAGCATACCATTTCCAGAAAGGATGTGTGTGCGTCTCGCCAAGCTCGCGCGTGTGTCAAGTAGGTTGACCACCTGTCCCTCTTTGCGCTGTATCGCACAGCATATTCAATATGCGACGTGCGGGCAAGGGGTGAAAATGCTGTGCGACACAACGCAAAGCGGGACAGGTGGTCACCCTAGTGTCAAGGAGCAGGATGAGCCTGTGAGAATTTGGAGCATGCGCTGTGGAGCAATTCAATTGAATTCAATCAAATATAGACACACCAAGGTGAAATTGTTTATGGTACTTCAGAGTGATGTTGTCTTGAACCCTATTAGGTTTGAAAAACCATGAGTCAAAATTATATGAGATTTATTGACACAAAGATATTGAGGCAATGTATTCAGCCATTTTGTATTGCATTTATTTTTCCATGTCACCCTATGTAAAGACATGTATTCTACACATCTATAACACATTTCAAGTTGATTGGATCTATGGTTCATAAGGAGAAGGGTTCTGAAGGTTGGACCAAATTTGGACAGTACAAGAAAATTCATAAGTCTGACAATATGGGTCCTGGAGGATTTTTTGTTCCACATGAGAAATAAGGCATGTATAGCAATTTATCTCGGGTCCAGGACATTTTGAGCTATTGGGCCATTTAGCGGAGAAATATAAAAAGAAGAAGAAAAATACTAACAAAAACGATAGGAGGAACCCTAACTACAAATTTAAAATAAAAATACAAAAAAGGGGAGGGGGGGGATGAGGTTGAGAGAGGGAGCAATTCCCACTCTGTGTAAAGATCACATCGGGCATCAGACAACGCAGCTGTGCGTACTGGGCCTGTTAGGGCCTTGTATTATCTGAGGGAACAACAGCAATGGATCCCATATTTTATGGAACGTGTCAGTTGATCTTCTAGAGCAGGGCTCTCCAATTACGGTCCTCGAGGGCCGCTCTCCTGCATGTTTTAAATAATTCCCTGCTCCAGCACACCTGATTTAAATGAATGGTCATTCCCCGGCTTCCACAGAGCTTGATAACGACCCATTCATTTGAATCTGGTGTGCTGGAGCAGGGAAACATCTAAAACATGCAGGACAGCGGCCATCGAGGACCAGAATTGGAGAGCCCTGCTCTAGAGGAATACTTAATTTTCTAACAGGCTCAGTCTAGCAAGGCCATGGAAGATGGTGTTCTGGGTGACACATTGTTTGCCCCCGTGTTTGCGGGTGAGGTTCCTGTCATCGTGTCTCTCCGCTCTGAGTCCCTGCCCAGGGGTACTCCGAGGGAAGGGGAGGGTGCTGAGACTTGCGGTGGGGGTAGAATTGCCTGTTACGCGTGCACAGCTGTTAGAGGCGCAGGCGAGGCGAGCCAAATGTATTTCTGCTGTTATTGCTAAGGGGGGGACGGCGCCGGGGAATGTCGCCTACTTCCTTGAGAATGGGGTGTTGATGCGGAAATGGTTTGCCAACCCTGAGGCCAGCGGTGAGTGGCGGCCTGTGTTCCAGGTTGTTTTCCCCAGCGCCTACCGTTCTTGTGTGCTGGTCACAGCCCACGAAAGTCCTTGGTCTGGACACTGGTATAACCAAGACTTATTACACTGCTCTTCTTAATGCTGTAGAATGCTCCATTCACTTGAATGGGGCTTCCCAATGTTCTGTGGTCAACTATTTTTCCATATTTGACCGTTGCTATGCATATTTGAACGATGTCAAGGGAAGTGGCCTTTTTGCCTCGGATTCGTGTCTTCTGTAGCACTTCACAAGTAGTCCGGTAACTTATCAACCCCAGCAAATTTAGTTGCTTAGCGACGTCAGCTGATCTGAAGCCTACTGGAAAAAAACGTAGCCTACATACCAAGCAACTACGGATGAGTTTCCGATTAACTTTAATATTTTGGGGGAAAACTGGGATTTTCATACTTGGTTAAAGGCTGAGTTGTTGCCATCGCCAGTGAAGAACAGACAAGAGAGGACAGCAGCGTTGCTTAGAGACGTCAGCTGATCTGAAGCCAACGTCTTTAAAGTTCAACGTCGTTGGCAAACTATTTCTCTGCTGATCAACACTATGAATGGTAACAAATAAATTGTAAAGACACACTGTGTTAAGTAATTTTTTCGTTTTGGCAAGTAGCCGTGTAATAAGCGGGCTAATGTATAGATAGAGCTTCGGGGTGCTGTTCGCCCTGTCGGGGCTTATTTTCCCGATACTGACCGGCGTTCTATACATTATCCCTTACTTATGATCGGGTACTGCAACATTTCTTTAGGCCGGGCCTGAAGAGGAATGTGGCTCGGTTCTGCAGGTTGTGCCATATGTGTCAGGTAGTGGGGAAACCGAACCAGGCAATCTCTTTGGCGCCCCTCTGTCCTATTCCTGCGATGGGGGAACCATTTGAGCATGTGTATGTGGACTGTGTCGGTCCTTTGCCTAAAACGAGTATGGATAACCAGTTTTTGATAATCATGATGTGTGTGGCGACCGTTATCCAGAGGCAGTTTACCTCTGCACTATAACGGCCACCTCGGTGGTCAGGCATCTGGTAAAGTTTTGACTACTCTCTCCGTGAGTCACAGGGTCTCAAGCGCGTACCACCCATGGAGTCCAATGGCATGCTAGAGCGGTGGCATCAGACCCTGAAGTGTATGCTATGCAAGTATAGTCTTGACACAGGAGAGGCCTGGGATGAAGGTGTTCCTCATGTTCTGTTTGCTGTCAGAGAGAGGCAGTTCAGGAGTCTCTGGGTTTTAGCCCTGCCGAGTTGGTGTTTGGCCACGTTGTGCGCGGCCCTCTCAAGGTTTTGAGGGATGCATTTCTGTCTGAGGATCTGAACCCTCAGCGGGCTGTTTTGAATTATGTGTCGCAGCTCCGTGAGCGTCTGCACGAGGAGTGCACCCTCGCCAGAGCAAGTCTGTCCTTGTCTAAAGATGACATTTGATGGGAAAGCTGTGCTCCAGACTCTGCAGGCAGGTAATCAGGCAAGGGTCAGATGGCTGAGCGGTTCGGGAATCGGGCTATTAATCAGAAGGTTGTTGGTTCGATTCCCGGCTGTGCCAAATGACGTTGTGTCCTTGGGCAAGGCACTTCACTCTAATTGCCTCGGGGAGAATGTCCCTGTACTCACTGTAAGTCGCTCTGGATAAGAGCGTCTGCTAAATGACTGAATGTAAATGTAATCAGGTGTTGGTTCTGTTACCTCTCCAAGGGCACTCTCTATCGGCTAGATTTTCAGGTCCATACCGGGTGGCAAAGAAGCTGAGTGACGTTGACTATGTCATCCACACCCCTGACCATCGGCGCCGCTCTAGCATGTGCCGTATTAACATGCTCAAAGCCTACCATTCTAGAGACTTGACTCAGGACGCTGAGGCTGAGTTGTCGGTCGGCTTCGCTGTTTCATCTGTCCCTGTTGTGTTGTCTAAATGGTGTGTCCAGGTATTAGGGAAGGGGTGGTGGAAGAGGGTGAGGATGTCGATGGCCTGTGGTGGCTTTTTAATTTGGAGGTGTTGACGTTGTTGGGCACCTACCTAGCTTACATAGATGCGGGTAAGCGGGCCGATGTCATAGCTCTTGTGTGTGCTTTCCCGTCTTTGTTTTTCCTTCATCCACCACTGTGCTGGAACATAATATTGAAGTGGGTACAGCGTCTCTTATCAAGCAGCATCTATACAGCGTGAACCAGGTAAAGCGGCCTGACAACTTCTTACAGAACACGTTGATAGTGTTTGGGTTGTTGAACGCTCCAGCTACCTTCCAGCGCCTGGTGAACACATGTGTCAGTGACGTGCCAAATTGTACCGCTTTTCTGGATGACCTGGTCGTTCCTCAGACTGGGGGATGCACGAGTTGTCTCTACGTACTGTGTTTCAGCGGTTAACATCAGCAGTTCTGACGCTGAATCTGGTGAAGTGCGAGTTCGGCAAGGCTACAGTTTCTTACCTGGGTAAGCGGGTCGGGGGTGGTCAGTTATGTCCATTAGAGGCTAAGGTCACAGCAGTGTCTATATTTCCTGTTCCCTCTACCCGGCATCAATTGTGACGACTCCTTGGTATGGCTGGTTATTACCGGGGTTTCTGCTGTCACATACCCCCATCCGTGGAAGAAGCCGACTTGTGCCGCAGAAGGCTTGAAGTGAAGTCACACCCCCTTGAACCCCCTACCCATAGAAAAGGCTCACAGTAGTCCATGCACCATCGCTACCGTGGCTGGGGAGGTGAGTCCACATCTGAGAATCCAGGGAAGCCTTCCTCCTGGTCTGATTCAGTCTTTAAGTGAGTTTTTTTGTGGATGGTAAGCAGTTGTGAACTTCTGTGCAAGGTTCTATGTTTTAGAGGTCGCTTCAAAGACGGTGGACCCCTGATCGGACAAGATGTAGTCTGGAACACCCCATCGTGTCAGGATCTCTTTGACAAGTACCTGAGACATGGATTCAGCTTTGGCCTTCCAAAGGGCAAAGAGCTCCTCCCATTTGGAGTTGTAACCGCAAAGACCAGCAGGATGACTTTGAGGTTGGAACTTCGTGGAAATTGACTCATCAGGTCCACAGCCAGTATCTACCAAGGCCTGGTGACAATGGTCCGCTGCAGTTTTCTGGCGTTCTTCCTTCCCTCAGGCTTGTATACTTGGCACACAGGGCAGTGCTTGACAAAATCCCTGCAACCTCTTGTAAGTCTTGAACTTTCCCAGATGTCCAGTGATGGGGTCTTTGTGAAACATGCGCAGCATCTCGGAACGAAGTAGATCGGGACTGTATACCTGATGGATAGCTGGGTAGCTGTATACTTTGTATTCGAAAATGGCCTGTTTAGTGCTCAGATTGATGAGTTTGACTCCCATTTCCAGAAGGGACTGATACATCTCCTTAGCTTCGGTACCTTCTTGTTGCGTTTTCCATAAGACGTCGTCCGTAAAAGGCAAGTCGCCTCTCGGTGAGTCTTTTATTGTGGACAGCATAGAGGTGTATGTAAGATGGATGGTACATGGATCCTTTGCCGGAGCTCTGGATAATGCATCGGGCACTGTGTTTTTTTACATTACGATACTCCACAGCAAAGGTAAAATCTTGAAGCCGGAGAGCACGATGGATGAGCTGAGTTTGCTTGTCTTGAAGACCCAAACTAAAGAAGAGTGGTCTGTCTGGTAGTATCTCCAGGTAAATTCTCCAATATGCAAATAAATCCTGCATATTGGATTTTATTTCTTATTCATGAAGATGGCTTTATCAGACTTATCGCAAACACGTGATGCCAAATTTCAAGTCAATCGGACAATCATTGTACATGAAAATCCAAGATGGCGACAGCTATGGGTCCCATGGTTATTTGGTTCCCCATGAGAATTAAGACGGATAAACAGATTTTCAGGCCTTCTGGACGGGGCAGAGAAAAGACTCACACTTATTGGAATCTGCAAAGGTGCCTGTAACTACTTTACCAGCAATTTTAACAAAACAGTTATCAGACACTTATTTATGAACATATTGATCCAGAATAAAATATTTGTAACTGTTAATCACTGCATACGTGCTTATATTAGGCTTGGTAATGTTTCAATAATGTATTCATTATGTTTTATATAACTCAACTGACTGTTTTGATGTTTTAAATAACAAAAATGTACAAATGCTTTAAATTGTGTATTTCATTCTACACCAAATAAATCATCTTTGGCTTACATAATGTATCTACCACCCCCAACCACCCCGCTCAAAAAATCTCTCCATTGCTACGTATTCTTACCAGTTGTCTCCGGTTTTTCTTCCATGTCTCTGCTTTCCTCTTGGAGTTCATGTTTTGGAAGGCTGTGAAGTAGGAAAGCTGATTAGTTCTTGCAGCACCCAACAATGTCATAACTTCCTGCAAATTTAATACTGCCGGTGTTCTGTTGATTTGTCTTTGTATAATAATAATACATTTTATTTGGAGGCGCCCAAGTCACCTTACAGTATTCATTCAATCATACCGGTGGTGGTAAGCTACAACTGTAGCCACAGCTAACCTGGGGCAGACTGACAGAAGCGTGGCTGCCAATCAGCGCCTACGGCCCCTTCGACCACCACCAACATTCATACGATTCATGTCTTTATGATGGTGGGGGAAACCAGAGTACCCGGAGGAAACCCACGCAGGCACGGGGAGAACATGTAAACGCCACACAGAAAGTACCTGGAGACCGGGGTTCGAACCGGGGACCTTCTTGCTGTGAGCCGACAGTGCTAACCACTGAGCCACCCCCGATCTACTACATCTACTACTACATCGATCTTTGACGGTTTAGGTTGGTTGAGGGGCAGTTCTATGGGCATATGTGAAGCCCTCTGTGACATTGCTTGTAAAAATGGCTATACAAATACATTTTTATTTGATTTGATCCTACCACATCGAAAAATCCTGGTAGTTCACAAACTACAGATCCATCAGATTGTGCTACCAGTCTAAAATAAACAGTTAGAATGATTTTACAGTGCAAAATACCTAATCAGATTGCCCTACCAGTGTAAATAAATGAGTAGGATGATTCTACCTTTTACAGATTTTACAGTAAAAAATTACGCAATATTGATGTCGATGTGTGGCCAGTGTGGAGACATCATCTCTCCACCTAGTCCGGGGTCTTCACCAAGGCCTCCTCCCAGCTGGACATGCCTGGAACACCTCCCTAGGGAGGCGCCTAGGGGGCATCCTTACTAGATGCCAAAACCACCTCAACTGGTTCCTTTTGACGCAATGGAGAAGTGGCTCTACTCCGAGGTCCTCAAGGATGAATGATCTCCTGACCCTATTTCCTGAGGAAACCCATTTTGGCGTCTTGTACTCGTAACCTAGTTTTTTTGGTTGTTAAAAATTTTGCAATATTGATGTGCGGATGCACAGTAAACCCTGGTAGGACAATTTGGTTTGTAGGAGGATTATCAGTAAAATACATTTAACAAAAACCCTTTCAACAGAACCCCCCCCCCCCCCCATACTAATGCTGATTGCTTGTTGTGCAAGGACCGCCATTAGACCAGAGTGGATCTTAAACTAGATACCATCAGAAGAGGACAAAAGCTTCCTTTTTCATCTGAGCCAATGGACTGGTAACAGGAGCTGTCTATGTTGATCTGTCTGCTACATATGATACTGTGAACCATCGCCTCAATGACGACAATCTTTGTGTAACCTCTCAGGAGAACTTGTTCAAAGCAGTAGAAGCAAACCTCACCACAGCCCTAGATGAGTTACTCCTCTATTACGAGCACAACCACCTACATACCAACCCTGCAAAGACCATAGTCTGCTCCTTCCATCTCAGGAACCGTGAAGCCAACCGACCACTTAACATCAAATGGTCCGGAACACCGCTCGAGCACTGTACTCACCGTCTAACTTGGAGTAACCCTGGACCGTACCTTCTCCTTTAAGGAACACATCAAAAACACAAAATCGGTTCCCGAAACAACATCCTACGGAAACTGACCAATTCCAAATGGGGAGCCACAGCACACACATTAAAATCTACTGCTCTGGCCCTGTGCTGTTCCTCTGCGGAATATGCATGTCCTGTTTGAGAGAGGTCAACCCATGCCAAGAAACTTGACCCAGCACTGAACAACACCTGCCGCCTGAACACTGGCTGCTTGAAACCCACCAACATAAGCAACCTGCACCTCCTCACTGGCATTGTGTCATAGAGAATTCTAGCGGCACTATGTAGATTTGAACGTAGTCAAATTAGATGGGAAGTTGCCAGCCGAGTCGAGAAAAACAAAAGCTACTAGTGATGAACACCATCCCCTACATGGATGTCACCCTCCGGCCCCACGGCTAAAGTCAAGAAAAAGCTTTTTCAGCCATGTCCAACCCCTAACAAAGTCTTGGGATGAAACCAGAATCGAATTCTTGATGGAAAAACTTGAGAATGACCCTCCTCCAACTAGCATGGGAATACCCCCTACTGAAAACCTACCTCCTGGCTCAGAAACATCATGGGCTTAATGGAAAACACTCAACCGCCTCAGAACGAGAACAGGCCAATCCAAAGATGCTCTGGTCAGATCGCGCTTCAAGACTGGCCCAACCACCTGTGAATGTGGAGAAGCAGACTATACTATGGAGCACTGCCTTGTCTGCCCTCTACTACCCAACCCTTGCAGCTCAAAAGACCTTGCAGTATTTAACCAAAATGCAAAGGACTGTGTAAAGCAATGGGAAACTTCCATATAACTATCACACTTCAGTGAACCAAAAAGAAGATCTGAGCCAACAGTTATTCTTATAGAATTAAGTGTCCCATTGCCTCACGTAATCGTATGACATTTCTGCATTCTGAAAAATGTTGACCCATGGATTAATCACATCATCAATTTCCTAGTTTTAAAGGGGGCCTGACCATAAAACTATTACATTTTCTGAAAAATCTGTAAATTCATTAACATAATTCACTGATCTATTCTGAAAACAACTTGAAAACTTGCTGTTAGTTAGCTAGCCAGCATCTCATCCTAAGGATGAGCAGTGCTGACTGACAAAGCTGGCATAATACAGTTTGAAATCAGCTTTTTCAAAGGTTTTTCCATTATGGATGGTTACTAGCTCTTCTAGTTACATATGCAGCATATGCAAACTCTTGTACATTTCCCTATTTCTCTAGTTCACTGACAGAATGTGCGTTATTTTGTTTACATTTCCCTATTTCTAATCAAATTTAATCATTCACGGTATAACCTGGTCAGTTATTTATGCAGTGCCCGTGATGCAGCCAGTGATTAGGATGTAGGTGTTGGATGTTACATTGATTCGGTGACATACAGGCACACACACATACACACAGATTTCTGAAATCATACATACTATGATTTTGACTCGGCTCTTGCGAGGAGCCTCATGTTCACAAAAACACCCCCGTTAGTGAACTTGCGATACGTTCCTTAGAAAAGTTGCATTCTTTTGCAGTTTCTATTGGCATATCACTAACAATAGTGTCCATCGTCATCGTCAACAGCTTATCCAGAGGTGGGTCATAGGGGGAGCAGCTCCAGCATGGGGCCCCAGACTTTCCTATCCCAAACCGTATTAACCAGCTCTGACTGGGGGAACCCGAGGCAAAGCAGCTGACGTTGCTCTACTCCGAGCTCATCAAGGATGACTGAGCTCCTCACCCTATTTCTAAGGGACCACCTTAGAAAGCCACCCTCCTGAGGAAACCCATTTTGGCGTCTTGTTCTCGCAACCTACTTCTTTCATAGGTGAGGGTTGGGACGAAAATTGACCGTAGATTGAGAGCTTTGCCTTCCGGCTCACCTCTCTTTTCGGTGTGATAAAGCGAATGGAATACCACCCCCGCTGCCCCAATTCTCCGGCCAACCTCCCGCTCCCTTCTCCCCTTACTCGCGAACAAGACCCCGAGTTACTTGAACTCCTTCACTTGGTTTAAGAACTCATTCCCTAACCGGAGTAAGCACTCTCTCGATTTCCTGCTGAGAAACATGGCCTCAGATTTAGAGGTGCTGTTCCTCATCCCAGCTGCTTCACACTCAACTGCGAAACGAGTCCAGCAGGTCACGGACCGATGATGACAGGAAGACCACATCATGTGCAAAAAGCAGCGATGAAATCCCCAGCCCACTGAACCGCAACCCTTCCCCACCCTGACTACGCCTCGATTTCCTGTCTATGAATATCATAAACAGGATTGGTGAAAAAGAGCAGCCCTGGCAGAGGCCAACCCCCACACGGCCAAACTCGACTTTGTGCCAAGGACCCGGACACACCTTTGGCTTTGGGTGTACAGGGATAGGTGTACAGTGATAGTGTTTACACTGAATTACAGTTTTTCTCAATCACTTCAACACAATTACAATTCCCTGTAACCATCATCTTAACAGTACCTCAAAACCCCACACCAATAACATAATTGGCCACTACCCAATGACTGGTTGCTAGTTCTTCTGGTTGGATATAATGTGAGTTCTCTAGTACATTTCTTTAGTTAAACAGACAGAACTTATGTTATCTTGTACGTTTCCCTTTTTCTAATCAAATAGCGTCACAATTTTCTGAATAACCTAGTCAATTATTCAGTCAATTCAAAAAGGCCCATTCTTGGAATGGCAGAGACAACGTGCATTTCGGTATTGGCCGAACCTCGGGGACACCCTGCCTGGCCTGTTCAAAAGCTGCATCTTTGATATAGCCTCAAATATATGTTTATTTATTTGTCACATCCAAATAACATCACTCTTCACTGCACCTCCTTGGGTCCTGAGCCACACCTTCTGTACGATATTTCAACTTTATATAGCATCCGGCAGACAGAGATTCCTGGCATTATAGTACAATGGTAATCATGTTCAGTATGTGTCCATCATCCCCCTGAACCATCATGCAGTGCTTTAAGTACGTGAAAATTGGATGAATTCTGATAAGTCTTTTGTAAGACATTTGTAAATGATAACTTACAGAAGTCACTTGGTGGGTTATGTGTGAGGTTCCTGTAGAACTCTGTGCGGTGTGCCTTCTTCAGTCCTGTGCAGAGGCCAAAATCTGACAGCTTTACATGTCCCTATAGACAAAAGTTTATCACGTAGTAGTTGTTAAAAATTGTGTCAAAATTACGACAATTTAAGATTTTTTATAGATTTTATATAATGACTGTAGTGCAATTCACTGTTAACCTAATTGGAGTTTGTGCACATGTGTCAAACCGCTTCCAAGTTTGATAAGATATAATACTTCACATCCACATCAATTATCAGTAAACACGTAAATTCATTAACATAACAAAATGCACTGATCTATTCTAAAAACAAAGAGTCCACTTTATATTGTCTTGCTGTTAGTTAGCTAGCCAGCATTATTATTATTATGCTATTATTATTATATAATAATCTCAAACATGGATGACTTGTGTTAATGTTTACATCTGTTTCTGAATATGATACGTATATTGATTTTGTTCTGTCAGTCTTGTTTGTTGCCAATCTCACATGAGGCCTTTGTCAGACTTTATATTACTTGTTTACATTGTACCCTTACCCGAGAGTCCAGGAGCAGGTTGTCAGGTTTGATATCTCGATGTATGAAGCCCAGCTGGTGGATTGAATCGATGGCCAAAACAGTCTCTGCAATGTAGAACTGGGTAGCCTCCTCAGACAGGGTGTCTTTCTTCATCAGCAATGTCATCATATCACCTAGGATAACAGGCCTAATTTTAATTACAAAACAATTATATAATTGTATATGTGGGCGATTTAGCAAGTAGTTGTGATTTATCAAATACATTCTGGCAACACTTTACATTAATTTTCATGCAAAGCAACACCTGTAGCAACAACATTGTAGTTACATACAAACTGCCATGTAGTTACACTTCACTACTGGTTTAGTGGTAAAGTAATGACAAGTAAAATGGGGTACATTGGGTTTTCCAGGGAAAGTTTATGTTAAAATAGATTTTGATTTTCTAACACATTCAACTGCCCATTTATATCATCCACTTAACCTTCAAACCCCTGGCCCATTTCCTTGTTTCAGGTGCGCCTACAGGATGGCCGCACTGACGAGAGCTCCACAAGTACCTATCATTTTGTTTGTTATGTTAGTGTTTGTAATTTGTTTTGTCCATGTTACATTGTCGCTCATTCAGTACGACCGGCAGACACTTCTGGATATTAGGTTGTCACTTGGCAAGGATTATTTTTCAAACTTAAAGCTCGGACTGCAGCGGGCCCTTTGTTGTTCCGCCGCTGTGCTTACCTGCAAGGCGGAGAAAGAAGAAACAAGGCCAACGTGCTGGAGTTCTCGTCTGACCTCAAAATGGTGCTTTTCCAACCATCCTACTTGCTAACGTTCAGTCCATTGACAACAAAATGGATGAACTTAATGCTTGTGTCAAATTCCAACGGGACCGGTGGTCCGGTCTGCTGAGTTCATCATCGGCAGGAAGCTCCCAGCCCTACAGGACACCTACCACACACGATGTCTCAAGAAAGCTGGCAGGATTCTAAGAGACTTATCACCCATCCCTCAGTCTTTCAGTCTTCTGGCAGGCAATACCGAAGCATTCAGTCTCGCACACGCAGACTGGACAACAGTTTCTACCCAAGTGCCATCAGGCTTCTAAATGGACATTGATATGGACACTGATACACTTCTCACTAGTCACTTTACACACTGTCACTTTCAGCTACTGGTTGCACTATCAGCAATATTGCACTATTGTACTTCACTTGTTTTAGGTTAGCATAGGTTTTTAAGGTTAGTAAAGGTTATTATGTGTATTATATAAGTATTTAGAGGTTTAGTATACTGTATTAAATATTGTATATTATTTGTATATTCTGAGGTTTTACTGAGGTTTTTTTGCTTATCATAGATGTAATCTATGTTCTGGGTAGAATTTCAGTGCCCAGTCTGACCCTGTGTTGTTCTGTGCATCTGACAATAAAAGACTTGAACCTGAACTTGAACATTCTATGCCTTCATACACTTTTGAAATAAACACTTATAATGTATTTACATAGCAAGTCCTATGCACCCACAATGTTTTTAAATATAGGTATTACTATGTAGTTAATGTAACTGTAACGCTGAGTCAACAGACAAAACACGGTACTACACATCCTTCTCCTACACCCGACAAGAGAAAGGGGTTTCCCCCCTTTTCTTATCTCCCAGGAGAAGTTTCAAAGCTTCTGGCCCAGCATGGGGTCAGAAGGTAGACCAAAATGGTCGGTGGAGGAAAACTAACTTTTCATGGATTTATAAACATTCCCCAAGGACTACACGACTCATGGACACTATTTCAATGACAGTAGTTGATGTGTTATAATGTGTGCTTTTCTCATTATTCAGAATGTTGTTTTAATTGATTTGATCATAACTTCCCTTTAGGTAATTACGTTAACGACTAGCTACATTTCTTACTTGTGACATCGGCATGTTGTGGTTAAATTTGTCTGTGTTTGATTTAGCTTACAAATGATTTAACCTAACTCCGGTTAGGATTATAGTTACCGCTAGACTGTCAACCATTGTTCTAACAAGGCCCATCTCTCTCTCTCCCTTCCACCTACCCACGCGCTCTTCACACAGCCATTGTGTATTCCGCTTTCATTATAGTGTACTGTGCTATTCAAACTCGAGACTCATTTTAATTCTATGTGCATTCACTTTGGAAAATTGCTAGCAATGAACAATAAATTACAAATGACAAAAAACAAACAAACATGAAATTACAAATCTCAGACTCAGATTTTCCTGCATGCAAACCTTTTACAAAAAAGTTTCACCTGGCTAATACCTTTCTTACTATAAAGTAACTTGCATGCATACGTCAGTGTTAGACCCAGACAACAGAGACACGGTTTTGAAAAGATTTTTGTAAGTAGCACACTTTTTCAGAACATTGCAATAGACTGAAAGGAGAGACACTTGATAAATGTATTTCTAATACAGTATGAAAAGTGTGTTGTTAGTAGGGCTGCCACTAACGACTATTTTTCTATCGATTAATCTGTACACTATTTTATCGATTAGTCGATTAATCTAAACGATTAATTTTCCTCCAAAAAAACTAACATTTTTTATTTTTTTACAATTTCAGTTCATTTTATTTTGAAAACAACAAACTGTATATGTCATTGACAAACAAACAAAGGATTACAAATTAAAGTGCAAAACTGTAGGTTTAAATTACTCAAACGTTAATTAAAATATTTAGATAAAGTATATAACATATCCCAACATACCAAGGTGCTGGTTCTGGGCTGGTGCTTATGCCAGTTCGGTAATGATTCGATAGCGATACTCGCCAATTATCTAAGAACCAGGTAGTCTACATTTACCACGCACTAGAGCCGGAGTAGGGCTAACGTCTTTAAATCACTTCATACGCCTCCATTGTCCAAGCAACGCATCATGGTTACGGTTAACAAGTTATGGAAGCAAATCGTGACCAAAATTAAAATTAAAATGCATTTCCAGAAATGCATTTTAATTTTCAAGAACGTGGCTGCAAAATCGTGACCACAATTCAAATTCAAATGCATTACCAGAAATGCATTTTCATTTTTAGAACGTGGCTGCAAAATCGTGACCACAATTCAAATTCAAATGCATTTCCAGAAATGCATTTTCATTTTAAGAATGTGGCTGCATTATTTGACTCATAAATAAAATTAGTAATCAATCATCCTATTTGCATTTGCATTTTCTTCCTCAAGACTGCACATGTTATGCCATAATCAAAAAAAAAAAAGCTCCATAAATCCGTTGCTTTACATCCTCCGACAGATGGTCTGGTGGCCTACGCCGAACAGCTCCGCTATGTCCTATATTTTTAAACCATTTAATAAATAGTTTTCGATGGACTCGAACGGGATGTGGATGGTTGGTCATCCCCGTCCCATTTGAGGCTTCACAGCATCCAGCCGTTCCAGGACTGAAGAGAGGTTTACTATGGCAACCTCATTAATGTGTACGTCTGTGACGGCAGAGTATGCAGCCAAGCTCTCTGTGACTTGTTCTACTCGGTCACGGGCATCAGACTCAGATATATTATTAGTTTCTACCAGCTCAGCTAATTCTATCAGTGTCTGCACAATTTGAGGGAGCGCCATGATCTGTGATGCGTCCTCTAAAGACCCGGCAATTCAATCAATTTCCCGGCACATTTGCCATGTAATGCAATGCGTATGTGCACACCGTCCCCTACCGAACAAGATGGGTAGCTCGGTCAGCAGGGAGCTGAAGAAGAGCGGCTACTGACGTCACTCTGCTGCGCCGCTCAGAATGCATTTTCGTTTTCGAATTATGGGCAGTTCTTTGCGGACAGAACATGAAAATGAAAATGCAATGTCCGCTCTGTTTTTTTTTTGATTATGGCATAACATGTGCAGTCTTGAGGAAGAAAATGCAAATGCAAATAGGATGATTGATTACTAATTTTATTTATGAGTCAAATAATGCAGCCACATTCTTAAAATGAAAATGCATTTCTGGAAATGCATTTGAATTTGAATTGTGGTCACGATTTTCCAGCCACGTTCTGAAAATGAAAATGCATTTCTGGTAATGCATTTGAATTTGAATTGTGGTCACGATTTTGCAGCCACGTTCTTGAAAACGAAAATGCATTTCTGGAAATGCATTTTCATTTTCAAATTTTACATTTCAAATAGAATTTTGGTATCTATTTCCTGGGGCATATTTAGAAAATTAAATTTCAAATGTCTTTTTCGTTTTAATTTTAATTAAGTGAAAGAATGAGCAGTCTTAAGGAAGAAAATTAAAATGCAAATAGGATGATTGATTACTAATTTCATTTATGAGTCAAATAATGCAGCCACATTCTTAAAATGAAAATGCATTTCTGGAAATGCATTTTCATTTGAATTTTGGTCATGATTTGCTTCCATAACAAGTTAGCTAAATAGCAAGACCTAACCTAGAGAGCCATCTTATCAACCAACGTAGAATAAACCCTGATTCTAACCTACCTAAACATTTATTCAATGGAAACTCTAAGGTAGCAGGCAGACAACTTTATAGCTTTAATAATGCGTGTATTTAGCAGCTACAATGACAACATATATTAAAAGGCTCTCCCTCATAAACATGAATAGACAACACCAGACAACGGTGGTTTTGCCTTTTCTGGCAGTCAATCATCCAGTATAGCGCCTGTATGTTTTCTTTTTCAGGTGCTTGTGCATAGCGCAAGTGCTGCTGTGGTATGCCATTGCAACTTTGCACAGTGTACAAACCACCTTATTGTTTGGTGATAGCGTTAGGTCGAAGTATTCCCATACTTTTGAAGCCTTTGGTATTTGGGGACTCGGTTTATGGAACCAAGTCGGACTCTGCTGCAGCTGCCATGATATTTGAGCGTTGACTGGAGCCGACCAATGACTTGAGCCAACAACGACTGACGTCATGCAAGCACCAATTACGATGTGATATTGAAGAAGAACATTTGTAATAATGAATTAAATAGTTTTTTGTATTTTTTTATAATAATAAAAAAAAAAGATGCGCTGATTTAAAATATTGATGTCGACGCTGAAAATATTTTTTAAATTATTATTATAAAAAAATACAAATGATGTCGTCGACGAAACGCGGCAGCCCTAGTTGTTAGTGGTAACTGGTTGACAGATTAATGCACCACTTTGTAGGGCTGTATTGGCAGATACATGAGCGTAGCAAGTTCAGGCATGGCACTCAAGCAGCGCGCGTCATATCACCCATCGCCGTGTTCATAGCCCATGCGCTGCTGCCTTCATTTGCACCAAAAGGAATGTTAACTGATAATCACACCTAGCACACACCACTGGATGTGGTCTCAACAGTTGAAGAGGAAGGTGAACTGTGGATGACTCAGAAATTCTGTTCATCGGTGTCAGTTTGGGGCCTTGTTAATAAGGCTAGTAACTGAAGGAAATAAACTGTTCTTGTGGCGTGAGGTTTTGGTCCTGATAGACCACAGCCTTCTGCCGGAGGGGAGTGGTTGAAACAGAGTGTGTCCAGGGTGGGAATCGGCCACAATCTTTCTTGCTTCATCATTGTCCTTGAAAGGTTGAATATCTTCAGCTGCCGGAGGAAGTACATCCTCTGTTGTGCTTTCTTGGTGAGGGAGCTGATGTTTAGTTCCCACTTGAGGTCCTGGGTAGGGTTGCCACCCGTCCCTTAAAATACGGAATCGTCCCGTAATTGAGAATAAAATAGCGCGTCCCGTTTTGAATCAATACGGAACGGGTTTTGTCCCGTATTTTCAGAGTTGTCTTCAATGCAGCATCCCATGCAAATCATCCCACCTGGATTCTGTGAAGACACGTCCTATTCTACCCCTGATTGGGTAATACTCGCTGCCATCGTTGGTTTGATCGGTTTGTTTCAGGGTCATGGCCAATCAGAGTCAGAGGCAGAGAGCTGCTTGCCAGGCAGCTCCAGATACAACCCCCCCCCCCCCCCGCATAATAAGAAGTACACTTATAAAAGGAAGTAGGCTTGACATGCTCCAATACTGCACACTACTACTTCTGGTCCACTGATGTTATCATGTTCATGGAAAATCCTTTACAAGTCTCCTGCACTATATATATTTTTTCCCAATATACCTTTTTGAGTATCAAAGCGTATCAAATGACCACTTCAGTTGTGATAGAGAGAGACTGAGTGCATCTGTTCACACTGACTTCAATAGCAGATATATTTTTATAATGTCCATGTATCAATGTTAATATTTTTATGAAAACATGTTTTAAGTTGTGATTTACCACCACTGGCACGTCATCGGGCCTGTGGTCATCATGCCCCCTCCCCAGAAGAACAAATCACTTTTTCCCAACTTCAGCAAACCAAAGCCCAACTTGAGATCCGCCTCCTAAAAGTAGTTTCAAAAAGTTGGTCTCTCCAAAACCGAAGACTAACTTTTAAAGTTCTTTAATTTAGTTATTTGTTGGACATTTAGCCTTTTTCAGATTTTGAAACACATTCAAAATATTCACATTGTATTTGTGAAGAATGTCTATTTAGTTTTTTTTCCATTGTTTGTGGGTCAGATAATGGCTCACTGTTCAATGACCCAATACTGGCTATTGAACCTGTTCTTTACTTGGCCAGCCTACTACATTGGCCGTAGTCCAATTTACAACACTGGGAATCCGAATGTGGCAACCTTGAAAATGTTGTATCTGGATCAGGGTGATCTAATCCAATGTTGCTTTGAAAAACCAGTACAAATGTAAAATGGTTACCTGATCGTAGATAGCAAAACATGGGATTTCAAAATTCTGATTAACTTGCCCCTGAAGGCTTCTCCTCAGCTCTGGCTTCTCCAACTCCTTCTCTTCCTCTCCCCTCTAAACTGGGGTACTTGCTTTCGGATTTGTCAATTTCATACACCATTTCGCGCTTTAACGCCCGAAAGCTTGATGGACCTTCTTGAAGTTAGTTAGGCCTTTGTATTCCTCTCAGAACATAGGCTATTGATGAATTGTTTCCACCCTCGTCTGTCCTGGGCCATCCTCTCAAGCTGTTTCCACGTCAGCCCCTTCTTCTTGAATTCCTGCTCTGTGCTCCTTCTCCAGGTGTTTTTTGGTCGTCCTCTACCCCATTTGCCTTGTGGGTTCCATGTCAGTGCCTGTTTTGTTATTGCTGTTGTGTTTCTTCGTAGTGTGTGTCCAATCCAGCTCAATGTTCTCCTTAACAGCTATATATCTACTGTTTCTTAGACAGTGGTTTATGAAGGTTTTCAGTTTATTTGTGATGTTAGTGGTGGTTCTCCAGGTTTCGGAGCCATAGAGCCTTCTTGAAGTAGTGACCGATAACTACAGAAGGATTGGCCAAAGCCGTTTTGGGGCGTGGCTTTTGCGAAAGGTAAATTGCTAGATTTTTGAAGGTGTTGCAGGCTAAAGCAGTGTTAATTCAAGGTGCTCAGTTCTGCCACTAAATTCAACCAAAATGTAGAGTATGCCTACTACAACTATAGAGAGTGTACAATTTCTGGGGAAATTGTGAGGTGTGTTGCATCGGTTGCAGCGCTGTAAATTTAAGTTTGAAATTTAACTATTTTTGTGTTACTTTGATACGCAAATTTTACTGTGTAGCTGGCTGACTAACTTGCCAGGATAATCAAAAGACAGGATATTTCTCCTTTCAGTGACTCTCTACGAACCATTCCTATCATCACTATAAAATGACAAAAAGGTATTTTAAACTGCCCACCTCCGGGTAGAAATTCCATGATTAGGTAGAGGTTCCTCTTGTCCTGAAAGCTGTAAAACATCTTCACTACCCATGCTCCATCTGCCTCTACCAAGATGTCCCTCTCTGCACGAATGTGAGCCACCTAGAGTGAGCATATAGCAGTGTATGAGTTGTTATACATAACAAGCAAGCAAAAAAACAAAGTAAAACCATTTGCAATTGTTGCAGGAAAATATTTTGAAAGGTTTACAACATTAACATTTCTTTGAACTGAAATGAAAAACATGCAAAACATGCTGTGATTGTATATCCGGAACTGCAACTTTTGTATTTTGTTTTCAAGAATAAATATTGCATGCGACTCAACCCCTTTCATACAATCTATGAACACAAAGGAAACACAGGTCAGCAGTGATTGGGAACCACTCTTAACACACAAGTGTTGACGAGAATTCACTATGAAGATGTTTCTGTTTTGAGAGGCAATTGAAGAGGCTCACTCAGAGCTACAATAACGGAACACCGATCCAGACATATGCACATACCTGCTCCTTCTCCAACATATCTGCTTTTCTCAAAATTTTCATAGCGTAGATATGTCCTGTGTCTTTTTTCTGTACCAAGCGGACCTAGGAACATATGCAAACCTACTATTAGGTCTCTACACTCTTTGCCCTAAGTGACAATACCAACCTACTTACAAATCATTTCAACACAACTAATCCATTATATAAAAAACAGATATTGGAATTATTATAAAATATTCTACCTATTCCAATCTTCCTATAAAAAAAATGCATTTACTGCACCAAACATTTAGTATCAATCAATAACAATTTAATACATATATCTGTAAATGAGTCCCACCCCAACTGTGAATAAGTACAGATGACCAACAGGAAACTACAATAATAAAAGGGTGAAAACACCCACTTCTCCAAAGGCGCCTCTCCCAATGACTTTAAGAGACTCAAAGTCATCAAGGCCCAGTCGGGTCCTCTTCAGCCGAAGGAACTCAGTCTCCTTACGGGCATGTTGAGAGCGACGCGTCACTTTCTACAAAGACAGATGGACACTGATTGTATTTCTAATGTCATCCTACAGAGGTGGAAAAAGCCACATCAGGCAAAGCGTGTTGATGTAGATCAGGGGTCCCCAAACTACGGCCTGCGGGCCGAATACGGACCGCCAATGCATTTGGACCGGCCCTCTGAACAATACCAGTTTTAAAAAAAAATATATGAAAAAAAATATATTACAGAGTAGTTTACAATTGTGTTCCAATCTCCAGCACAGACAAAAATTCCTTAACTTTCAGAACTTATTCTATCAAATAGGAATTTAAAGAATTTTCGATAACTCTCCGGAGGGGCGTATATGTAAAAAAATGTGACCAGAACGCTATCTATCCTTTCTTTGGTCGTTATATATCTGGCCTCTTTGTCTCCCTATTCCTTAAGTAGTTCAAAGTTAAGAGAGTTGGAAATCAGAGTAGCCACTTTTTCGACTATTTTTGCAAGAACTGAAAAAGGAGTTAAGTTAACTTCCTCAGCTTATCATGTTTCAAAATCAAACACTGTAGTCAAATTATCTGTCATATAATCTAACTTTGCATTGAAAATACACACAATGACCCTCAAATTAAATCAACCTTCTGAATACCCTTTACACACTGCTGGGAGGAATTGAAAACAGTATTGTATAAAAAAGGTTTTCATGAACCTTTGACTCTAACGTGTCCCTGAATTTTAGATATGTTCCACCTCAATAGTTTGACATGTAAATCATACAAATTGCAAATATTACAAGATGTTTATTTTCTATTTACATTATACAGCAATTGCATTTTGAGCTCTTGTTAATGTAGTGGTCACAGTATACAAATACTGTTAGTCAACAACACAAATTCATAACTGTAAATTGTAATTTGGGGAACAAAGGCTAAGAAAACAAGGAAATAAACAAAGCATTTTCACTGGGGATTTATGTCATAGTGTGGCCAAATCTCATTTGAGATTGTTGTTCTTCCTCTGCCTCTTCTCCCTTGTCCACCTCATTTCATTCTGACAAGTCTGCCTATTCCTCTGACGTTTGCATCCATGATTTAAAAGTACAGATGAGCTTACCTTTTTATTCATTCCAAACCTGATTGCTTGTTGAGTATTTTTGCTTGTTCCACTATTTTGAATTAAAAATTAATTTGTAATAACCTGAGATGAAAATGAACAAAATAAAGGCTGTGCAGCATGAATGCATACATCTTCAACAGTTTCACATTATTTTGCTATAGACTTTTGAAATTTGTAATTTCTTGATGGTCCCTAAACATACTTGTTGTTAAAGCAGCCAAAAGAATTGGCTAAGCGGCCGGTCATAGCGGTGCTGAACACCGGGTTAAAGTAACACAATACTGTTGTTGTTTTCCCAAAGCATTCACAAATTCATGACCCCTTCATCTCCCAGGAACCTTGGGGTTACCATGGATGACGAGCTCTCCCTCACGGCCCACATTGCTGCAGTCACCCGGTCGTGTAGATTCACCCTCTACAACATCTGAAAGATCAGGAGATACCTGTCTGAGCACTTCACCAAGCTGCTAGTCCAAGCACTTGTCCTCTCCAAGTTAGACTACTGCAACTCGCTGCTCGCTGGTCTCCCAGCATGTGCAACCCGCCCTGTTCACAGGATTCAGAACGCAGCGGCCCGCCTGGTCTACAATCTACCCAGACGCTCCCATGTTACCCCGCTCCTCATCTCACTCCACTGGCTACCCATCACAGCCCGTATCAGATTCAAGACCCTGGTACTGACCTTCCGAGCAGTGAACGGGACTGCACCCGACTACATCAAGTCTCTCCTGCAGCCTTACACCCCCACCCGTCACCTACGGTCTTCTTCAGACAGCCGCCTGGTGGTCCCACCGCTCAAGACCGCCCGGTCCCAACACAAGCTCTTCTCCTGTCTGGCCCCCCAGTGGTGGAATCAACTCCCCGTCTCTCCACCTTCAAGAAAAGGCTCAAGACGCACTTGTTCCGGGAGTACAACGGTACTTAGGAATGGTTTTCTTGACCCGATGTTAGTTTCCTCAAGGATCACAATGACTCTTGCTTAGAGACTTGTTGCTATTGTGGTTAGTGGTAACTGATTTAAATTTTTGTACTTGCTGTTATATATTGGTTTTATTATTGTTGCATATTTTTCTACAGGTACACTTGCACATATAGCGGTTCATGTTATTTGTACCTTGTTTAACTACATGCTCTTATGGTATTTCCCTTTGGCACTTATTTTGGCTACTCACAATGTTTTTGGGGCTCACAATCTTGTTGTTATTATCAGTGACCTATGCACTTTGTAAAGCTCTCTCGTGGAAGACGCTTTGGATAAATGCGTCTGCTAAATGTATACATGTAAGTTAACGTTATTAACCTCAATTCAACAGGAAAACTAACGTTGCAACTCCGTTACCCCTGCATTTTCTAATTATTCTTAGTCATTAATAGATCAACACCTCATTCCTCCAGTGTGGTCTGCTGTCCATGCCGATGATTGCTTCCTTGTGTTCAAATGAAAGCAACTTTGGTAGGCGGTGTGTGGAGGGTGGATGGAGTCGTCTCGTGCTGCTTTCACTTGCAGTTGGATATTAGAAATTCCCTCTTGCAAATGTCTGATGAGCCACAACTTTTCTTTGTTTTCAAAGCTGCCAACTGGGGTGGCAAGGCTATTTTTAGGGTGGTAGTTGCCACCCCATGCCACCACGGTAGATCCGCCCCTGGCTGGTGGAAAGGTGCTGAAAGCATAGGCCATTGGTCAGCACACAAGCAGCTGAATCAACATTTTCACTGTAAATCAGACATGGGTTGTTCACAATGTTGTTTCTGTTAAAGATCATAGACAAAATGTGAAAAACCCAAAACTGGAAATGCTATATAGCCATCTGTTTAATCCGCCACCACTTAATAATTTCTGTTAAACTTGAGGGTGTCAAACGAATGACAAAATCACTCAGGAAATGCATGTCACTCTAACCCTATAGCTGCCATACTGTTACAATGCGCCACCACTCGTTTCTTAATTTAAAGTTTTACATCAGACCATTTATTCTTAGTTTCTGCCATGGTCCAGTTCTCCGAACCCACAGCATTTATGGCCCTATAATAATAATGATTTTATTTGTAATGCACTTTACATTGAGCTAAATCTCAAAGTGAGATTAAGTGAGCAAACACTTTGGGATCTGGCATCAGATGGCGCCGACGAATGCAGCCGCGGTAGCTAGGTGCACTCTGTTTTGTCTTGTTTTGTCTGTTACTTCAGTGTTCTGACAAGATTTCCGGGGTTCTCTAACAAGAGAAGTACTTCTAAACATCAGGACTACAACTCCTGTGTTTTTTTTTCCCACTTTTCTGCTTCCAGCGGCAGAATTAGGGTGAAAGCAACCTCGGCTTTGTCCTATCAGCGATGGGCTGTAGAAGAGGCAAACGAGCCGGTGCACTGGTGCGACTCCGTCGGCGTGGGGCACGCACAGCGTTACCGGGGATATTTCTCTCCAACGTGCGTTCACTGAGCAACAAACTGGATGAACTTCAGCTACTGGTGTGGAAAAACAGAGACTTTCATTCATCTTCCGTTTTGTGCTTTACGGAGACATGGCTGAGTGAACTGATCCCAGACACTGCACTACAGCTAGCAGGTTTCAAACTGCTGAAAGCGGATCGTGACCCTGTGCTCCCTGGCAAAACGAAAGGTGGGGGTATTTGTTTTTACATTAACAGTGGCTGGTGTGAAGATGTGACAGTGATTCTGCAGCACTGTTCTCCTGATCTGGAATAATTTTTTATTAACTGTAAACCTTTTTACTCGCCACGTGAGTCTGCTTCATTCATACTGGTCGTCGTTTACATGCACCCTCAGGCTAGCGCCAACGAGGCTCAACGTGTGCTCGCCAACCAGATATTGTGCGTGGAGCATGAAAATCCGGATTCCTTGGTTATTGTGCTAGGCGACTTTAACAAAGGCAATCTCACTCAAGAACTCCCCAAATACAGACAACTCATCAAATTCCCTACCAGAGAAGGGAACACTTTGGATCACTGCTACTCTTCAAATCAGTGAAGCATACCATGCGGTTCCCCGAGCAGCACTGGGTCACTCAGACCACGCCATGGTTCACCTGATTCCTGCATACAGGCAGAAGCATAAGCACTGCAAGCCTGCTGTGAGGACATTGAAACAGTGAGGCTATGGAGGAACTGCGGGCGTGCTTGGACTCTACTGACTGGGATATGTTCATGACTGCCTCCAATAGTCTGGATAAGCTCACAGAGGCTGTGACATCATACATCAGCTTCTGTGAGGACTGCTGTATACCAACACGCACCAGGGTGAGCTACAACAACGACAAACCCTGGTTTACAGCTAAACTCAGAAGGCTGAGGCTGGACAAAGAGGCCGCGTTTAGGAGTGGGGACAGGGACAGATTCAAGGAGTTGGAGAACAGGTTTAGCAAGGCGATGAGAGAGGCTAAACGACTGTACTCAGAGAGGCTGAAGCGCCAGTTCTCTGCTAACGACTCTCTCTATTCAGGAGAGAGAAGTGAACAAACTGTTCAAGAGACAGAACCCCCGCAAAGCAGCTGGGCTGGACTCTGTCTCTCCAGCCACCCTCAAGAACTGCGCTGACCAGCTGTCTCCGGTGTTTACCTACATCTTCAACACCTTCCCGGTCCATCAGCACTGGATCTCCCCAGGGCTCTGTCCTTTCTCCTCTGCTCTTCTCCCTGTACACCAACAGCTGCACCTCCAGTCATCCGTCCGTGAAACTCCTGAAGTTTGCGGACGACACCACCCTCATTGGGCTCATCTCTGGTGGAGACGAGTCTGATTATAGGTGGGAAGCAGACAACCTGGTGACCTGGTGCAGCCAGAACAACCTAGAGCTCAATGCTCTCAAGACAGTGGAGATGGTTGTGGACTTCAGGAAGAACACAGCCCCACTCACCCCCATCACCCTGTGTGACTCCCCAGTCAACACTGTGGAGTCCTTCCGCTTCCTGGGCACTATCCTCTCCCAGGACCTAAAGTGGGAACTGAACATTAGCTCCCTCCAAGAAAGCACAACAGTGGATGTACTTCCTGCGGCAGCTGAAGAAATTCAACCTGCCAAAGACAATGATGGTGCACTTCTACACAGCCATCATTAAGTCCATCCTCACCTCCTCCATCACCACCTGGTACGCTGCTGCCACTGCCAAGGACAAGGATGCAGCGTATCATCCGCACTGCAGAGAAGGTGATTGGCTGCAATCTGCCTTCCCTCGAGGACCTGCACACCTCGAGGACCCTGAGACGAGTGAAGAAGATTGTGGCGGACCCCTCCCACCCTGGACACTCCCTGTTTCAGTCACTCCCCTCCGGCAGAAGGCTGCGGTCCATCAGGACCAAAACCTCACGCCACACAAACAGTTTCTTCCCTTCCGCTGTTGGCCTCCTCAACAAGGCCAAGAGCTCACACTGACTGAATGTCTTAAAAACGATTTACATTTTGGACTACATTCAATTCCTGTAATATTAGTATTTTATATTGTATTTTATATTGTAAATTGGCAACTTATATTTTATTTTATTGTATATTTTATTGTAATTGTATTCCACTTAGTATTGCTAGTTTATGTATCCTTAGCATAGTTAGACCACATATTTAAATTTAAGATTCCTATATGTTTACTGTATGCACTTTCCTACCAAAGCAAATTCCTTGTCTGTGCAAACTTTCATGGCGAATAAATCCCTTTTTTCTTCTTCTTCTAAGAAGTGCTACAGGTTGAAAACAAGTAAGGGCGCAAATAGTGACAGTTTTCCACCCACTTTCTTTTGTCGCTAATATCTGATGACAGGCCGCCAAACATGACAAATCTTCTGTGATTTATTTTTTTGTGTGTTTAGCTATTTTACCGTATTTCTTCGAATAAACGCAGCGTTTATTAAATAATGTTCCTTTTTGGTGCAGCGTTCATTCGAGGGCGTCATTTATTCGAAGAAACACGGTAATTCAGACAAAGAAATGACCTCCGGAGGTCATTAATATTCCATTTGCATATTCATTTATGGGAGGAGGCAAGGCGGGGTCAGTGGCTCGTTCAATCTCACGTTGATTGTGATTTATAAAGGAAAGGTGCACAGGAATATTTGAATGTGAATATTTCTGTGCATAGGTACTTTGAGTTTTGGCCGTACGCCATCTTCTGGTATGAAAGCTGCGCAATCCTTTATACATGAGGCCCCTGGTCAGCTTTGGGAGTTCAGGAGTCTGATAGCAGAGGGGAAGAAGCTGTTATTGAGGTGCGTCGTTCCAGCTCGCATAGATCTGTAGCGTCTTCCAGAAGGCAGAAGTTACGATAGGGCCGCATTCTGAACCTGGCGATGGTAAACTACATCACCATAACTGGGTTGTATTCACATTGAGCATAGTGACATTTTGTAAATACCTGTCTAATTTGCACTGAGCACTCTGTGCACCCACTTGAGATGACTGTCTTTTAAAGGGGCGATTGATTTCAAAACCGATTTTACCTTGTCATAGTTGAATAACGACAGTTTGGTGGGTAAAATGAACATACAGTGTGTAGACTACTTCTAAGGAATTACAAATAAAAAACGTTTTGAATTATAACAAGGATATTGAAAATGGACCACGGTCGTAAATGCTATGTTCCAGGCTGTACAGGGAAGGGTAACACTCATAGTCTTCCCAAGGAGCCAAACATTCGACAGGCATGGCTGCTGTTTGTCTATGAGAAGATCTCGGCGAAGTTCGACACTCAATTATTCATTTGCTCTTAACATTTCACCCAAGACAGTTTTGACAACCTTGGACAATTTCAAGCAGGATTTTCTAAGAAGCTGAACCTGAAAAGAGGTGCTGTTCCGACCGTATGCTCATTGCAACCGCAAGCTGTAAGTACAGTATGATTTTGTCGCTAACAGTTATTAGCAATGCTAACGTCTCCTGTATCTAACATAGGTAGAATGCTAAATATGTTTCTAAACACATCAAATCACTCTACCTAGACTAGCTGTAGTCGGCCTTAGAAGGGATTTTTTTTTGCCAGAAAACAAATAGCAGTCTGGCCTATTGCTAACGCCTGTCTAGATTATCTATTTGAAAGAACTGGAGAAAGGCAGGTGCTAGATACAGGATACGTTAGCATTGTTAATAACTGTTACCGACAAAATCATACTACAGTTTGCGGTTGGGATGAATGCAAGGTCGGAACGCACCTCTTTTCAGCAACAGCTTCATAGCAAATCCTGCTTTACATTGTCCCAGGTTTTCAAAACCGTCCTTGGTGAAATGGTTCGCGCAAATGTGTTGAGGGTCAAACTGCACAGGGATCTTCTACGCTACGGTATAGACAAACATCAGCCATGCCCATCTAGTCAATGTTCGCTAGACTCTAGCTCATCTGCTTTTTATTAACGCTGATTTGCAAGGAATGCAAGAACAGCTAGGTAGCGAAAACACCTAGACTGTAGGCATGTAAACTTTTGTCCAATTGGTAAAACTAGTGTCTTGTCTAGTGAAGGTAATTACGTTTACGTTTCTTAGCCTGGCTTTCCATCTTTATATTGTCTCAAATTAGCTTTCGATCTGTCAGTGTCACTGTTGTGTGTAAGCGGCACTAAGGGCTGCATACGTTCATTTGGAATTTTCCACCGGAGCTTTAGCTAGCTGGCTAACGTTGCGTTCTCTCCTCCTTTGTTCAATGACTCAATTCATCAAGCTGTAGCTAACGTCAGCTAAGTCTATGTCAAAAGAGCTCCTGGGTAACTTAACTTAGATATACCAGAAAATATAAAAATGATTGAAACCATAATTCACCAAATTCAGTCAGGTAAATCGCCGAGGCCAGGAGTGCTTTCAGCTTCTGATGGTCATCTGCACTGGTGATGCAAGGCCCTTCGCGTTCATATTTCCATGCACTTGCGCTCCCTTCTGACACGCGCACCTGTTCGCAGTTCCCTGAATGTGAATACCGGCCGGCGAGGCTGTGATTGGAAAATGGGACTGGAGCTGTCCCGGACGGGACAAATCAAAATCACCCATAAATCGGAATGTCCTGGACAAATCGGGACGGTTTGCAACCCTACGTGTTATATGAATCTACAATTCACGATACATGTTTGTCCAGATCTTTGTCAGGTTATTTTTCAGCAAGATATCTAGAGCTAGCTAACTGAAGCTGAGTTGAATCACGATATAGTTTGGTTGCTAAGCTGTACTAGTAGCCTAACGTTTGACCCACCTAAGTCAATCCAGTTTGCTTCGACAACAGAAGTGGAAACAATCAGCGCGCAGCTCATCTAAATATTAATGAGCAAACTATAAAAAGAGAAAAGCTAGTGTTTTTTCCCCGGAACATTTTAGAGGATCATAGAGTTATTAGGTGCGTTCAACTTCATGCAGCGCTTGCGTCGTCTGCAGCCGCCTGCAGCCTGGCTGACTTGAAGCAGCCAATGGCATTCTGCAGCCGGCTGTCGGCGCCGCCGGCGCTGCATGAAGTCGAGCACACCTAATATAACTAGAGTAAGCTACTTTTGTCTTCCAAGATGGCGTCCCCATTCATTTCTATGAAAAGTGCTCAGTGGCGCAGTGAGGCAAGCGAGAGCGCGAGACTGGACGCAGCCATCTTTCCACTTCCGTGTCTTCCGGTCTAGCTTTAAACAGTGGCTCTTTTTTTCCCTAGCTCCGAGACCTCGTGCACGCTTGCAACTAGCTGTACACGTCATACTTTGCGACAACCAGTCGCGAGCATAGATTTATATGGTTACGAGAGTGTGAGCTAAGGCATTGCAGTGGCAGAATTTATGGGGAGACCGATAAGTCTCCCCATAAAGACCGATAAGTCCGATAAGAATCAGAGACATGATGCAAACTTGAAATGTATTCTGTCACTGTATAGTAATCTTTTCACTTGGTTTTTAGAAATAGACTGTAGGGCTAAATATAGGGCTATTCTAGATGGAACTCATGACATACGTTGCTTTTTTTCTTCGTGATATGAGTATGATTTCCAACGCATTGTATTGGATTAAATAAACTGTTAACATGAACAGCTCCGTCGTTGTTCTCGCCAGGCAAAGAAAGATTATTTTGGTAATCGAAATCTTCCATAATGCAGACTTACCATAGCTTACTGTCAACTTTATATTCAAACGAAATGCCACGAAATTCACACTGTCTTCAATTTTTCATCAGTGTAGAAATTTGGCCAGTGTTTTATATGTTCATCCTACAAAACCAAACGCCTATTAATGGATATAACATGATCTAACAAGACTTGGTAATAATGTAATCAATAAAAGCTTGAGAACTCTACTTTATTGAACATTTGTCTTTGAAAGGGGCTTATTCACAGAACCATATAGGCTACAGGACATTTCCATCAGATGAAGGCGGGTGAAAAATAGTCATTGAGGACCTTCATGGTCCCACAAAAGCAGTCTGGCTTGATGACACGATCAAAAAAGAATATTGGGTGTGTTTAACGAAAGCTTCTGAAGGCAAGACTAATATTATTTAAATATGTATAATTTCCTATTGTGGTTAACAGTTAAAGTATTAATCTTCGTCTTTGCTCCAGATAGACATGTCAAGAATATACTCGCGCTTAACATAATATATTTGCCATCATGTCATGAAGGTTTTTACGAAATATCAAATCTGTTCTAAAATAACGGGAATAAACTATATTATCAACATTTAATATACAGTGCCCTCCAAAAGTATTGGAACAGTGAGGCCAATTCCTTTATTTTTGCTGTAGACTGAAAACATTTGGGCTTGACATCAAATAATGAACGTGAGACCAGAGATCAACGTTTCAGCTTTTATTTCCAGGTATTTACATCAGGATCTGATGCACAACTAAGAAAATATCACATTTTGTTTGAATCCACCCATTTGTCATGTGATCAAAAGTATTGGAACAGATATACTTAAAACATATTTAAGTGAATAAGACTTAATATTTAGTTGCAAATCCTTTGCTTTCAATAACTGCAGCAAGTCTGTGACCCATTGACGTCACCAAACTTTTGCATTCTTCCTTTTTGATGCTTTCCCAGGCTTTCACTGCAGCCTCTTTCAGTTGTTGTTTGTTTTGTGGGGTTCCTCCCTCCAGTCTCCTCTTAAGCAGGTCAAATGCATGCTCTATAGGGTTTAAGTCTGGAGATTGACTTGGCCAGTCTAATACCTTCCATTTCTTGCCCCTGATGAACTCCTTTGTTGTTTTGGCAGTGTGTTTTGGGTCGTTATCTTGCTGCATGATGAAGGCTCTGCCAATCAGTTTGGTTGCATCTTTCCTTAAATTGGCAGACAAAATGTTTCTGTAGACTTCCGAGTTCATTTTGCTGCTGCCATCATGTGTTACATCCTCAATGAAGATTAATGAGCCCGTCCCAGAAGAAGCCATGCAAGCCCAAGCCATGACATTACCTCCACCGTGTTTCACAGATGAGCTTGTGTGTTTGGGATCATGAGCAGTTCCTTTCTTTCTCCAAACTTTAGCCTTTCCATCACTTTGGTAAAAGTTAATCTTTGTCTCATCAGTCCATAAAACTTTGTCCCAGAATTTTTGAGGTTCATCTCTGTACTTTTTGGCAAATTCCAGCCTGGCCTTCCTATTCTTCTTGCTAATGAGTGGTTTGCATCTTCTGGTGTAGCCCTTGTACTTTTGTTCATGAAGTCTTCTGCGAACAGTAGATAGTGATACCTTCACTCCTGCCATCTGGAGGTTGTTGCTGATCTCACTAACAGTTGTTTTAGGGTCTTTCTTTAAAGCTCTCACAATGTTTCTGTCATCAACTGCTGATGTTTTCCTTGGTCTACCTGTTCGACGTCTGTTACTTAGTACACCAGTAGTTTTCTTCTTCTTCAGGACATTCCAAATGGTTGTACTGGCTATGGCCAATGTTTCTGCAATGGCTCTGATTGATTTTCCATCTTCTCTAAGACTCACAATTGCTTGTTTTTCACCCAAAGACAGCGCTCTGGTTTTCATGTTGTTTTCACCTCTGAATACAGTCTGCATAGACAAAACCTATCTTACCCAATCTGAACCTGAGTGTAGACATTCAGTGGTATTTATTGATTGAATAATGTATGTAATAGGACACACCTGGGCAACAAAACACACCTGTCAGTCACATGTTCCAATACTTTTGCTCACGTGACAAATGGGTGGGTTCGAACAAAAAGGTGATATTTTCTAATTTGTGCATCAGATCCTGATGTAAATACCTGGAAATAAAAGCTGAAACGTTGATCTCTGGTTTCACATTCATCGTTTGATGTCAAGCCCAAATGTTTTCAGTCTACAGCAAAAATAAAGGAATTGGCCTCACTGTTCCAATACTTTTGGAGGGCACTGTATGTGTGACAACCATTTGCTAAACTTGCTAGAACAGGGCAGGCAACTCAAGCCATTTCTCCCTGTGCTCATTCAATATAAGGCCGAATCCCAATACTCCCCCTTACCCCTTCCCCTTACCCCTTCCCCTTAGTTTTGCGCATTCCTGTGAGAGCTAGTGGTGTCCCAATACTCTTTTGGAGCTAGGGGAAGGGCTCCAAGTAAGAATGGGAGCTTACTTGAAACCTAGGGCTATGTGAAATCTGTGCGACCGGCAACAATGGCGACCAAATCATCCAGAGAGTCCGATAAATGTAATATTTTTGGCTTAATTAATTGATAAAAAAATTATTACAGTCTTGTTTTGTGTTATATACAGTCATGAACTTATATATTTGCAACAATTTTCCTAATTGAAACGTTTCTAAAAATCGCTAGTTTGGTACGCTAATGTTACAGTTCTGAATTGCACAACAGTCCCGCATTTCTTTGACTAGCATGTCTACAGTTCTAAGTAAACTCCATTAGCAGCGAATTTCTTTTAATATCAGTGCATAACACTACTTGCTTTGGAGATATCGATACATGCTAGATGACGTACCTGTAACCAAGTGGCGTCCCATTTCCTAGGGCTATGTAGCCCTTACCCCTTACTTTTGAGGGCCAAGGGCTAGGGGTAAATTAAGGGGTAAGGGGTAGTATTGGGATTCGGCCTAAGTCTATAGCTCATTCAGCACCATGTAAATCGGCTATCGGCCAATGTGAACTTTTGTGCTCGTGCCCTGTTAGTATCCGCGAGCACATTTGCAGGCAACTTTTATTGACGTAAGCAAATAAATGGGGTGCGTTCAAGTAGAGTTAAGTCAGTCAATCTTGATATCCAAATAATTGTATCTAACAGAACCATCAATGTCCATCTGACGACATGATGAACATGGCTAGATATTTAGCTCTCTGGGAAATTGTCAGCACAGGCCTAAAGCAATTCGACGATTGCCCAGTGTCATACAGAGCTTAGAGGTCATCATTCTTAAATTCCATTAATGACTTGAACCTGTCCCCAAGCGAAGAATTAGATTTGCTGGCAAGATGGCTGGGCAAAGAATCCTCCAATTACGTCAAACGGCTCAGATCAGTCCACATAGGGAACCCCAATGCGGCCCTGCAGATGGTCTGGGCGCGGCTGGAGGAAGTCTACTGCTCCCCAGAGACCATTGAGCAGTTTTGAGGAGTTTAGCTCTACCTTGGATAGTAAGAGATAAAGCGCGAACATTAGCTGCGCTGCTGCATGCATCGAACACATGACATTCCAGTAACTTCATTCCATGCTGTGTTCAAATGCTTCTTCATATTTGTTGTATTTCCTCCCTTATAAATATGCTTTTTACACGTGTTACAAGTGGCGTTGATGTCATTTTGTCGTGTGAAATACAACCAAACTATAGAATGCTTCGGCCTACTTGCCATGTTTGCTGCAGTCTGAATAAACTATAAAAGTTTGCGCATGCGCAACGGCACAAAGAACCGTTAGCAGAATCATTAAAGAATTTGGCTGACGATTCCAATGAATCGGTTCACTGGGAACCGGTTCTAAACAAGAACCGGTTCTCGATTCCCATCCCTACCTCCATTTACTCATTGTAACCCCTAACCTAAAACACAATCTACATATGGTGTCTATATAGCAGATGGAATCAAAGCAAAGGTAGCAATTATTTCAGTTAATTAGGTTTGGGAATACAGTTTTAAGCAACAACCTTTTCAATTTGAGCCTACTTGACTGGAGCTAGTGAGATATATCACATTTGTGTAACATACAGTAGGGTCCAAAAAGTCTGAGATCACATTAAATATTTAATGGGGGAACTGAAGACTGATAAAGGCCGGGTTTCCCAGATTCGTTAAGAAGCTCTTAACGCTAAGATCTTCTTAAGAACGTTCTAGGAGCGTTCTAGAGCGCACTTAGAATGTTCTTAAGACGCTTTGAGCGTTAAGAGCTTCTTAACGAATCTGGGAAACCCGGCCAAAGCCTGTGACATCACAAGAAGCCCTTTGGAACATTGTCAAATCATGGAAGGACAACATCGAGGCCATTTGAATGAATGAGCGCTGTCAAATAAAATGAAATAAAAACCTTAAACCTAGCAATAACTAAGTTATTGTGATATTCATGTTAAAAAAAATATATATATATTTTCAATTAAATTGTTAAGCTGATATAATTTGTACTGACAAAAGTTAGAAATAGAAGTATCTGACTATTGGTCCCAGAATTTTTGACCATACTGGTATACCAGACATAATATCATTCTTAATGACTGTGTTAGAGAAATTAAGGATGTAAACCTTATACTGCATGAAAAGAACACTGTGTGGAAATATTTCCTACCTAATAATGTGTTATGAAAACTGCTCTGGCATGCAAAATGGATATGAAACACTCAAGGCTTTCCTCTCAGTTTCATCCACAACCCGTGATAAACAATGTTAGTTCCTTTAACTAAATATCATCTCGTAGGAAGAATACTATCATCAGCTAGACAGCTGCTATGCAGGGGAGGATAATTCTCACCAATGTTGTATAAATAATCATGCATGAAGACTAGATTTTAGACAACTCTGTACCGCCATATACTTGTCTCCTTGCTGCAAGAATATACCGTTGATCTACTTTAACTCTAGTGACTGTGAATTTCTTGAGGAATGATTCTAAAAACTGGTACCTTGGGACATCTGATGAGTTCAACTGTATTAACTCATAGAAGGAACTAAACAGTCAATGGTATACCTACCTCTTCGTCTGGCAATCCCTCTTCATCCATTACCTTTTCAAGCTTTTTCTGCCTGAAAAAAGAAGGTTCATAGAGTGTAGGTTAACACCTCCAACGTAAAAAGAAAATAAAAGTTGTAATCCTTGAGAAGATAACTTTCTGGCTTCATCAACATTGAAACATGAACAAATAACCGTTGTGAGCCGCAGTGGAGGGGTGCTATGGGGCCAGGACATGGAGGCAAAGCCCTAATCTGTTGGACGGTCCCACTTGTGGGGGGCAACCACTTGTGCAGACTTGATAACCTACAGGTGTGATTAGGTTGGGCTTTGATAGGGTCCAACTGACCCTAGAGAGAGAGCGGGCACATCAGCACTACAAACTTGTCCTTGCATTTGACTCAACATTATGGTTACGAAGGATGCCATTTCTAAATGTGTTACATAGGGTCAGTAGCGATGCTAGCTAACGTTAGTTTGCTAACTGTACATAACATTTCACTGGGTATTGCAGCTGTTTGATTTACTGAAATTATTATGAAATGTTATGTTCTACTAGCCATTTGCTTACTTTAGCAAGTCACTGTATTTCCAAGTCCTGATAGTGTAACTGAGGAGACACAGTAAATAATTCTTCTTTCAAGTAATAAGCCCCCGTTCAAGTGTTGCGCATTAAATTAGCCATTTATTTTGTTCTAAAACCGGGCTATAAGAAAAAAATAATCTTGAACTCGATCAAATTCCAGAATCCTGCTTTCTTGACTTATCCTAGGTATGTGTGTTTTATCACCCAGTATGGCTTTATTTTCAATAAACTCTAGTTGAAATCTATTTTCCTCCTGTTTCTGTCAAATTTCTGCCGGCTGAGCATTCTGCCATTATTTACCTGCCTTTCAAGGCTGCGATTGGCTTTTCAATCAGAAGATGTCACAAGGGCTCCCTTGCACAAGTATGCAATTCCGTAAAAGGTTATAACCTAAAATATAGCTGCAAGCAGCGATGCGGGTTCCTCCACAAAATGGGAATGGCACAAAATGGCAAAATATTATACATATATACACTTTAGAAAATCGAACTTGGACAACAAGAGAGCAAAACTACATCATGTTTGGCCAACAACAATAGGCTGAATGGGGATTTGAACTCATTCGCATAAGGTTACAAGTCAGTCTCTCTAACCTCTCTGCTACACACCAACTGCTGAGATTTTATAATTAGTAAGGGCTGAGTATTAACTTTTCATAGGATATTGAAACTCTTCTTGAATTGATCTCTTTCCAGACTCTCAGTCAATGCACAACTACCAATAGTCATGTGAGCAATTGGGCTAGGGCAGAGTTGGCTCCTTGCGAGAATAGCCTGTGACGGTATAGCAGCCGACTTTCTGTTCCCATTAAACTACACAACATACACAATCAGGGTGACCAACAAGGTTATGTTAACTAACCAACAATAACATTACAAGCATCTAACTGAACGAACACAACAACTGAAATCCCTCGTACGGCTTTTGTAACCAAACTATTTTCCACAAGTCTTTGTGGTTTTTGACATGCCGCACTGCATGCTGGGTACCCAAGGATGCTGACACTTATTATCTAGCTGTGCTCCGACTGCGTGATATGAGTATTAGTTTTTGGTCAGCTTTGGGACAAAGGTTAAGAAACAGTTGACATTTCAAGGTGAAATTGCATGAAATTGCGCATGGTATTTCAGAAGGATGTCTGCCTGTTTAACTAAACAAGTAATACAAATTATGACAGGCCAAAAGACTGTGCCTGGATTTGTACCTGTGACCTTGCACTTTGTAGGATATCATTTCAACCCATTGAGCTACCCTCAATGATGAGAATATGTGGTCAGTTACAAAAAAGGAAGCCGTTTCTCCTGTAGCACAGATTGTTTGATTCGGCCCAAGTTTAAACAGCTGTAATTCAATGATCTTTTGACATATCAAGGTGAAATTGTGCATGGTACTTCAGAACAATGTCATTCTGTTTAACTAAACAGATATTCAAATTTAAGACGGGCTAAACGACAGTGGCTGGATTCAAAACCTACGACCTTATACTTTGCAGGGTGCCGTCCCAGCCCAGTGAGCCGTCCCAGCCCAGTGAGCTATTCTCAGTGTTGAATATTATCACGTTCAGTTACTGTACGAAAAAGTAAGCTGTTTCTCCTGTGGTAAGCGTTGTTAGATTCAGCCAAGGTTGAAACAGCTCTAATTCAATCATATTTTGACATACCAAGGTGAAATTGTTTATGGTTCTTCAGAGTGATGTCATCTTGAACCCTATTAGATTTGAAAAACCATCAGTCAAATATTATATATATATATTATATTTGATTTAGTGACACAAACATATTGAGGCAATGTGTACATTTACATAAATACACCCCTTTCAGCCATTTTGTAAAGAATAACTTACTTATAGTTTTTTTTAAAGGTTGTTTGGAGTGCCATAACTTCAAATCATGCCTATCATCAGTGGGGATGTGTCCTGGCTTAGGTTACTGAAATGAATATGTGCAACAGACAAGGGATCCACCTGAACAATCAATTTACTTCATTAGAGATAACCATTAGCGTCATCTCTACCGTGCGTAGACTACAAGTAGCTAGCTACTGTGGTGAACCTGGCTTGTTTTGCAGTGGTTTACACAGTCTCGCTAAACAGATGATTGGAGTGTTGTGATGGGCTCAAATAAACACGCATTGCTATGTTTTACAACCGGAGAATTTATCGCAAGACTAGAAACCGTTTTGTCAGAATAAAAAATAAAAAACTATGCCTCTGACTGGTTTTGAACCTACAACCCTTTGCTTACCAGCACAACATCTCAGCCAATTGAGCCATTCCCAGGCATGGAATATACAAAGTTCAATAACTGGATAATAAAAAAAATCTCCAATTTTCTCCAATGGCGAGCATTGTCAGATTTGGTCCAAGTTCAAACAGCTGTAATTCAGTCATATTTTGACACATCAAGGTGAAACTTTGCATGGTACTTCAGAGGCATGTCACCTTAAAGCCTTTTAGGTTTGAACCATCCTTCAAAAATACATTTGATTTAGTGACACAAACATATTGAGGCAATGTGGACATTTACATAAATACACCCTTTTCAGACATTTTGTACTTGATTCAATTGCCTTAAGTAACATTTTTAAATACGGCAATGATACATATCTGTACAACATTTCAAGTCAATTAGACCTTTGGTTCAAGAGAAGAGGAATTTAGAATGTTTTCCAAAATTATCACTGTACAGGAACATCTATCATGGCGGACCTTATGGGTCCTTGAGGCTTTTTTGTTCCTCGTGAAATATTAGGCATGCACACCAAGTTTCAGAAGAATTGGAGCAATGGGGTGGAAATGCCATCACTTTGAAAATTGGACTTTATTTATTTATTTATTAGTTTATTTGACAGGGACAATGCAGTTAAACATAGCTACAGAGCAAAGTTTGCAGCTGATGTGATGCACATAGAGATTATAGCAAAAGCTAATTTTCAACTCCCGTCCCTGGATGGGCCTTTCTACAATAGCACATAATAAAAACAATATACAATTTTAAAAATACAGATTAGAAAAATACACATTCAGAACACACGCATTCTAAGAACTAATTCGAAGGGTACACAATGCAATTGTACTAATTGAAACTCATTCACGCTCAGACATTTACATGGGTACAGTTTTGGTTTGCTTTCAGCCATGCCTTAAGCCTAAAGGTGAACATTTTAAACTCACAGAAATGATCTTAATCTCTGTGGGCAGTGAGTTCCAGAGTTTACAAGCCCTGAAAGAAAAGGCTGAAAAGGCTACCAAAAGATGTTCTGCGCTGTGGGATTTTACAATTTTGGTTTAAGGAGCCCCTTGTCACTCTACCGCTATTTAATCTCTGAGTAAATATACTCAGGGGTTCAGGAGCCAACTTATTGGTACACTTAAATAACAATTTGAGAAAACATAAATCGCTGAAGCTTTCAAAACTTAATAAATTTAGGCCGTGGCTTGTGGCGCTCCTGTTGGGTTTTTTGTACTTTCAAATTCAGTCTCTCGTCACACTACGTAACTTTGTTCTGGTAGCTAGTTACAGTAGTAGCCCGGCTGGAACTCCCTGGTTGTATCCACAGATTAGCAGAGACTTTGAGTAAAATAATAAAACGTTTTTACACAATATGTCAACGTGTATGTCTATTAAACAGTTGTGTATTTTGTATAGAAGTTGTATTTTGATCGATGTTGCGAGTACGTAAACCCAAGTCTGCACACTTGGCCATGACAACAGTGACTTTGGAGAACTACAATTCTAGCTACATTAATCGGTTTGATACACCCCCGAGCATGGTGAACTGTGGGAAGGCGAGCGATGGCAATCGCTGCAGTGTAAACGCACTGTTAGAGTGAAGAGTAGAATGAAATAGTTGTCTTCTCATTTCCCCTGCCAGAGGGAGCAGCCTCATAGTTGAATCAAAACGTATACATTTGGCAGACCAGTGTAAAACTGGACCTAATCTCTAGAGTGAGCGGCCCCATTATCGTCCACTCTAACTCCAACGTTCGGGGCCCCATTATCGTCCACAACCGTTTCTTCCGTTAATTTCTTAAAGAAGATATGCAGCAGCAACGAAAGAAAGTAAGTCGTCGAAATGTACACATCTTATATTGCTGCACACCAAATGACAGCTTCTTAAATTGAAATTTGAGTAGGTAAATACGCTCTCAAACCGTATGTGTAGCATCTGCCTTCCGCAGCGTCAACCTGACATTTCTCCATTGAAACTGGTTGGCTGGACGAAAATGGGACCCCATGGCAAATGCTAAAATCAGGAAAGTAACATTTCTAGGCATATCGTGATTAGATTTCAAAACCGGAATGTTATAGGTGTGTATCTATATATTAAAGTACAATGCTGTGACATAACGTTTTTAATTTGTATTATAACGACATTTTGGTAAAATTTAAAAGAGCGTCGAGCGCTAGGTGGACGATAATGGGACCCCTTACGTTACGACTTTTAAGTTTTCCATTCTCGTGATTTTTTTGGCATTTAGCCTACTCATATTGCATTCATTCATTAATAAAGAACCCCCTTTGAAGCTTATTCTAACAACGACGTTACCGGTAGTAGCTATGTCAGATGGAATCACGATTCAAATAGTAGGCTACCATCTGCTAACTGAAAATATGCCCCCCAAAACGTAAATAAGCTTGACAGGGGAAAAGCTTGGGGAAAATCCCTCATTCATAAAAAGCTCAGTGGTAGCGATCATTGTCAGTAACAACGCAAAATAGCCCTGTGTGGAGAAGCTGCCCCGGTAAATTGTACTACTACAGTACAGTACCTACTAGACTGTGTTCGTCTTGGTACAGTAGCGATTGCGTTGGTTGAATTCGATTGAACGTTCCGTTGTACGGTTTAGGCTGAAATTAATTATTTTCATAAACAGATTGACAAAGTTTAGGCTGTGGATATGGAGTTTAGGCTAGTAGTCACTAGTCAGATAGTTTCACCTATTGAAAGACTTTTGATTTAAGTAAGGGTAGTGCCGAACATGTGCCGCCGTTTGACTTCCTGTAAACAGCTGTGCCTGTAGAGATGTTTTTGTTAGCTACTAGACTAGGCTACAGCGTTGCAGTGAGCTACACTGGTTTGAAACCACAGGTAATGATAATTTCACCCACAAATTGTTAACTTGTAATCTAATGTCATAATAAATCCTACAACGAAAATGTATTTGTGGGGAATGTTTATTTTAACGATTGAAAACAGACGCATCATAGACCGCTGTAGTATGTGTGGCCCGGGCAACAGAGGCTAATGTCATGATGCTAATGCTTTAGTGAAATAGTAGACTACTGTTTCCAAAAGTGCAATGGCGGATTCCTCCAAACATTGTGAACCATTGAAAAATGTCTATTCTTCACAAATTGTCACTGTATAGAAAAATCCAAGCTGCAGACTTACCAATGAGATACCAAATCTGACCAAATCCAAATAAAGCTGCAAACAGCAATGAGGTGGCCAAGCAGTCAAATGACCCAAAAAACATTTTAGACATCCTCAGGAGAGAGTAACAAGTAAACGCAGCAAGTTTGGTGTGAATCCATCAAAGATTTGCTGAAATACGACCCAACTTCCTGTTTGCTGGCTTAACGGCATTTTGATTGCCTGTACCGGGCAAATGGTTTTGAAAATCCAAAAACCATGTGATAACTTTTGTGAGGCTTGGTCTGAAAATAATATCTGCCAAATTTGGTGAAGATTGGACAACATGTGTAGGAGGAGTAGAGAATTTTTTTTTTCTCAATGAATTCAAAATGGTGGCCGCATCAATTCGGCTATTATCACAAAGTATTATGAGTCACACAAGGGATGTCCCAAGATATCATGAGACAAAGAAATCACTTAATAAAGGCAAACAAATCAATAGTTATTGGCCAAAACACATTTTTGCTTCCTGCAACCACGCCCAGTGGTCACATAACACCAACTTGGGTGGACATCCTCAGAAGAGGATTCCGAGTCATCCTATCAAGTCTGGTATTGACATCTCGAAGATTTGCCGAGATTTGATCCAATTTCCTGTTTGGTTGCTTTGTTGCCAATTTTGATTGGCTGTAGCGGACAAATGGTTTTGAAAATTAAATATCCTTTGATAATTTTAGTGAGGGTTGCTCTGATGATGATGATGTGTGCCAATTCTGGGGAAGATTGAAATACAATTGTAGGAGGAGTAGGCTTTCAAAGGCTTTTGATAAAACCGGAAATAGCGGAAAATCTATATAACCGGAAATCGACGCCATGGTGTGCGTTGAACTCGGCTTGGTCCAGGGAATCCAATAGTACCTAATTTTTGAAAATCGGTCATATGGTTCAAAAGTTGCGTGTGTAAACACAAGTCCAACTTTGACCCGTTGGTGGCGCTCGAGTGGTCTAATGGGAGACATGAAACTTAGGGAATATAAAGAAGGGACTGTGCTTAATGAGTGTGCCAAATTTTACAACTTTTACCATACGGTTCTAGGAGGATTTGCACTGTCAGTTCTGTTTTTGAATAAAGGGTTGGAAATTAATGCTTTTCAGTTTTTTTTTTTATCCAATTCATCGATTAATAGAAAAAAGACAGATTAATCAATTATTAAAATAATCTTTAGTTGCAGCCCTAATATATATGTATATATATATACACATACATATACACATACATATACACATACATATACAAACATCTATGTACATACACATCCAAGTTCCAAACTGTATTTTAACCTACAGGACTGTCTCAGAAAATTTGAATATTGTAATAAAGTTCTTTATTTTCTGTAATGCAATTAAAAAAACTAAAATGTCATGCATTCTGGATTCATTACAAATCAACTGAAATATTGCAAGCCTTTTATTTTTTTAATATTGCTGATTATGGCTTACAGCTTAAGAAAACTCAAATATCCTATCTCTAAATATTAGAATATCATGAAAAAGTATACTAGTAGGGTATTCAACTAATCACTTGAATCGTCTAATTAACTCGAAACACCTGCAAGGGTTTCCTGAGCCTTGAAAAACACTCAGCTTGGTTCAGTAAACTAAATCACAAGTATGGGGAAGACTGCTGATCTGACTGCTGTCCAGAGGACCATCATTGACACCCTCCATCAGGAGGGTAAGACACAAAAAGAAATTTCTCAAAGAGCAAGCTGTTCACAGAGTGCAGTGTCAAAGCACATCCACAAAAAGTCTGTTGGAAGGGGGAAATGTGGCAGGAAACGCTGCACAACCAAGAGAGATGACCACAGCCTTAACAGCATTGTGAAGAAGAGTCGCTTCCATAATTTGGGGGAGCTTCAAAGACAGTGGACTGAAGCTGGAGTCCAGGTATCAAAAGCCACTGTTCACAGACGTGTCCGGGAAATGGGCTACAATAGCCGTATTCCCATGGTCAAGCCACTTCTGAACTCAAGACAACGGAAGAAGCGTCTGACTTGGGCTATGGAAAGAAGCACCGGACAGTTGCAGAGTGGTCCAAAGTCCTCTTTTCAGACGAAAGCAAGTGTTGTATTTCATTTGGAAGTCAAGGCGCCAGAGTCTGGAGAAAGGCTGGAGAGGAGCAAATTCCAAGTTGCTCGAAATCCAGTGTGAAGTTCCCACAGTCAGTGATGGTTTGGGGAGCCATGTCAGCTGCTGGTGTTGGTCCACTGTGTTTCATCAAGTCCAGAGTAAATGCAGCTGTGTACCAAGAGATTTTAGAGCACTACATGCTTCCGTCTGCTGAAAAGCTCTATGGAGATGAGGATTTCATTTTCCAGCATGATCTGGCACCTGCCCACAGTGCCAGAACCACCAGTAACTGGTGTACTGACCATGGCATTACTGTCCTCGATTGGCCTGCCAATTCCCCTGACCTCAACCCCACAGAGAATTTGTGGGGTATTGTGAAGAGGAAGCTGAAAGACACCAGGCCCAACAATGCAAATGAGCTAAAGGCCGCTATTGAAGCATCCTGGGCATCCATAACACCTCAGCAATGCCACAGGCTGATTGCCTCCATGCCACGCCGTATTGATGCAGTAATCCGTGCATAAGGATTCCCAACCAAGTACTGAGTGCATTAATGGACATTTTCAAATGTTTGATTTTGTTTTGCTATTATAAATCTTTTTTTTTACTTGGTCTGAGGAAATATTCTAATATTTAGAGATAGGATATTTGAGTTTTCTTAAGCTGTAAGCCATAATCAGCAATATTAAAAGAATAAAAGGCTTGCAATATTTCAGTTGATTTGTAATGAATCCAGAATGCATGACATCTTTGTTTTTTTAATTGCATTACAGAAAATAAAGAACTTTATCACAATATTCTAATTTTCTGACACAGTCCTGTATATAACAACAACCCTACAGCAGGCCCTTGTGAGACAATCACACCTAAATACACATTCACACCCTTGTACATCAGCACTCAAGAGTACAGAGACCTTCCCCAAACCCCCAATCATCTGTGCCACAACCCGACACCACAGTCCCTCAGCCAGGCCCCCTCACCAATCCCAACCCTGCACCCCACAGTGCCAGGAGGAGGACAAAGTCCCTGAGACCCTGGTGCAGACACTATACCAACACAGGCCTCCGAGTCCCCCGCACCAATGCTGGAGAGCCAGCCCAGGCACACTGACCCCCCCACCAGTCACCAAGACCCCCGGCCGCAGTCCACCCACCCCTGGAGCGGGCTGGGGGCGCCCACCTAGTAAACCCCAGGGACAAGCCGAGCAGAGCCGCCCCAGCAACTGCCGAGAGGGGTGGAAGACACCTGCGCCAAGTCCCCGGCACCAATAAAGAAGACCCAGAAACCCATGCCAGCACCGCGCCCCACTTCAACTCACCAAACCCATCCGCAAGAGTCCCCTGAACCCCGACCCCCCCCCCAGCCACCACGAGGCACAGAGCGAGGACCAGCAAGAGAAGCCGGGCTTCAACAACTGTAGTATCAGGATGCAGCAACAGAGGACCAGGAGAAGTGAAGTAGGCCAAGCACCCCTAAATACACCACATGCAGACACACAGCATACACACATACAGTCCTGAGTAGTGATACCATTCACCTCCCCTCTTCATCACAGTACCTGTTGAAAATCACCAGTTTGAGCCTTTTTTTAAACAGACTCATGCTTGGACTCTGCTTAAGCAAGTTTATTCCAGACCTTCATGCCACTGACTGAAATGCACATTCTCTTCATGGTGGTTCGAACCCTCAAGGTTCTGAAGTTAACGTTTCAAGGGCCCCCCACTCTATCAGTGAACAGTTTGTGAGTGTTATCTGGTAGTTGTTTATTTCTAGCTTTATACATCAGCTGAGCTGTTTGAAATTCTACCAGATCTGGGAGTTTGAGGAGGCAGGACTCTATAAATAATGAGTTAGTATGGTCGTGGAATCCTACCATATGAACCATTCTGATGGCTCTTTTTTGTAATGAGCATAACGGTCTCAACAAGGTTTTATAGGTGTTGCCCCATACTTCCACACAGTAACTCAAGTAAGGCAACAGGCCCGGATGCAGCCTAATTTGACTGGGGGGGCAGTGATCATTTCTGGGGGGGCATCATGATAACGGAAGGGGGTCGTATAACTTTTTATATAACCATAATGTTAGCATTTTTGAGTCTGCTTAACAATCCGAGAGTTAATCAGGCACGGAGCCATACGTTATAAACATTCGGGGCTTAACCCAAACCCATGACATATCCTGGGTTTGGTGTGATGCTGGATATAGGATCCTCCACAGTGCAAGCGCACGCAGCGCGCGAGCAAAATTTTGGGGCATTCATTTGAGCGCAAAATAGAGCTCTATGTAAATTAAACCGCCGCTGTTTTCCAATTGGTAAAAACCTTGTCTATGAAGGTGATATCTTTATCATTTCTGGCTCCAAATTATCGACGGGAAGCAGAAACATCCATGTAGCTTGGCTGAATACTATAACCAAGTATGAGAGCGATGCCTACCTTGGCTGAAAATGCGGATGGGGTACGTTTGCAGAACAGGCTGCATTGGATTGCTGTCATTCAAACTATGCTCGCCTTCAACCACAGCAGCGGTAACGTTGTTACCAAGAGACAGGGAAGTGCTTCCACTAAGACCAGCACGCTCTGTCTGCTCTGGAGTAGGCTATGAGTTTAATATCCCTTGTCGCAGGGGCAGTAGTAGATGGTTTGGGGATCAGAAATCGATGCATTATAAAAGGTTTTTCTCTGTAGGTACAAACACGCACGCAAAGAACAATCGATGGCTAACGAAGCTAAAAGACTAGCCTACTGTAAACGTCTTTAACCCGTGTATCTTCTACGAAAACAAATAAAGATTACAACTGAAACAGAAGTATGAAATTCCAGGGTCTAACATTAAACACCAATGCTACACTTTACTATTCGTCAAAAGCCCTTCACAAAAGACCGATATACAATAACTTTGAGAACAAGTGAGTGACGAGATTCGAGGTTGATTTCACTTTTATCGGTAAACGTGGATGCGGAGCTCTAACCTACGTTGCCCACTATCAACCAGACAATCACTGGGGAATCTTTTAAAAAGATTGGTTAAAAAAAAGCATATTACTGAAAGCACTAACAGACTTTTTCATAGCTTCAACATGTAACCATATTGGCTGAAGTCAGAAGGAGCTTGGGGGAGGGCGCGGCAGAAATCTGGGGGGGGCGCAGCAGAAATCTACCCCAGCCCCTCCCCCTGGATCCGGCCCTGTAAGGCAAGATAAGTGAGCAATATAGAATATGTAGTGCAGCATAATTTAGAAATGTTTAACTTGGCTGAGAACAATAATACTTCTGGATTTTTTTTGACTGTATGTATTTAATATGCGGTTTCCAGCAAATCTTATGGTCTATCATCACTCCCAAAAACGTAATTACATTAACTCTCTCCACCAACACATCATCTATTAGGATTTGCACATTTGTTTGGCTTTTGCAGTTTCCAAACAACAAAAACTTTGTCTTATCCAAGTTTAATGATAATGTATTAATATCAAACCATATCTTAAGTTGAGTTAAGTATGGTAATCTCACAGCAATCTCACAGCAAACTTTTGATAAAATTGAAGAGCCCTGATATGCCTGTGCAACATTTTACCTCCTAGAAGTCAAATTGACTCATGAGTCGACAGTCGGGCATTGTTACTGACATGTAATGATCGCTAGATGGAGCTTGTTGCACGGAGCGAAGGCACGGTCTTAAAATGATTTTTAAAATGACAGATTGCTCTTCAGCAATCTGTCATTTATTTCCGTGTTGTGGGTCAGTGATCATTTTATTGAAGCGTTTGTTGTCTAGCCCTTCAAATCATTCATCAAAATGTTATTTATTGGCTAAAGAATGTCAAACATGTTGCGGTTTAAGCTAGACTGCAGTGGGTCTAGTAGCCCGACATAGGCTATCAACATTTTATAGTTGGTTGACAAGATAGCGTTGTTGTCCCCAGTAAAAAGTATAAACAAACACACAGGGACATCATAAACATTCAATGGTCTAATTAGATCCAGTTTTATTGGCAACTAGGGGTGGGAATCTTTTGCTACTTCACGATTCAATTGTTGGGGTCACGATTAGATTCAATATATGCTTACATTTGATTCCAGTTTGCTGTTTAGTGTTACTTGTTTCTATTTGACTGTGATATGCAGTTAAGTGTTGAAGAAGAAAATCCCACGGCATCAAAACCTTGAAACGTATTGTTTTTCTTGCAGTTTAGTAAACTAATTGTTATGGAAAAAAAAAATGGAAAAAAAGAATATATATAAATCAAATTCAAAAAATATATTTTAAATTTGTGAATCGATATGAATCGGTAGAAGACTGAATCCCGATTCAAATTTGAATCAACTTGTTCCCCCACCCCTATTGACAACACGTAATGTTCTTCTTTTATTGTCAGAACACAGTCCAAGTATTGCAAAAATGAGAGCAAATTGTTTGGAAATTGTAGGCTATAGGGCTTACTTGATGTTAGCTTGTTGATACTTAGCCCATTCAATTTAACTTTCGGTATGACAAGACACAGTGTATAATATGTCCGAAATAATATCAAACTGGTTGAGAATGTGTATTTTGGTTTTATGTAGGCTATTGTATTACTGTAACATTGGGACTCCAGTTTCAAGTGTAGATGGCGGGTTACGCAAGGGCAGTAGCGCATGTAAATTGAGAGTGGCAGTTAATAAATCGATAGGCGGCCTATCTACTACAACTACCCTAGCTGAGGTGGGGGCGGAATAGAGCAGAGGTAAATAAAATAGTCGGCATCTAAGGGTGTGTTCACCCTTGGCAGGTTTGGTTCAATGAAAACGAACTTTGAGGTGATTGCTCTGTTAGCAAACCAAGACTAATTTAATTTCCATTGTCCGGACCAAGAGATCCAAGAGAACTGAAGTGTGAACACAACAGTCATAAACTCCACCTGCGATGAGCAGTAGCCTAATTAGAAATTAGCATAGAGTTTTAGCCCCATTTCGGGTTGATGTACATAAGCCACAGTCCAATTTATTGTTCAGGGAGCAACATTTGAGAGCGGGATAAACGGGACAGCAAGCAGAGGTTGTAGCTTCTAGCTTAGAAGTACCTTGTAGCTTCCAAACTTATAGGCTACACTTCTCTCATTTTTGCAATACTTGGATAGTGCCCTGTCAATAAATAGAGAACAATAACTGTTTTGCCAGGACAACTGGACCCTTGAATATTTATGAGACAATTTAGCTCCTTCTACTGATCGCAACTATAGTTTGAGTATCCACTAATTCGCCTTACATACATTTTTATTGGTGATTTTATCAGCTAATGATTTGATGGACCCATGTTTGAATACGTGCAAAAATGTTTTTATTAGTTACGTTTATCTGCTGTACAAAACATAGCTTATTTGCAATTGTAAATTATTGTTGCCGCTCTTAAAAGGTCATTGACTGTTTTTTTGGGGGTATTTCACACCGTTCCTTAAGGTCTGCGAATAGGGTATGTAACAGTGGTTGGGCTGAAAATGGCCCGGGTGCTTTTCTATGCCCCCTGGTGCTTCCTGTGAAATTGTCCTGGGAAAAAATGCTAGGTTTTCTCCTTTTATGGTATGCTCATGAATATATAGATGAACTGTGCGCTGATTGGTTGGTTTCAACGAGTGAAGCTGTGGAGCAAAAACGCAACACTCACTGAAGGTGGAGACTAGAAATAAAAACATGCAAATAAATCGATTGTGTCTACACATCACTGTTTTCAACAGATTGACTAGACATCATTTGAAATGATAACATTAGTTGTTTCCACTTCTGTTGTCAAAGCAAACGGGATCGACTTAGGTGGGTAACGTTACAGTTTAGCAACCAAACTATATAGTGATTCAACTCAGCTTCAGCTAGCTAGATATCTTGCTGAAAAATAAAATGAAAAATAACCTGACAAAGATCTGGATAAACATGCATCATGAATTGTAGATTTACATGACAACACAGGTTATTTATTCTGATGAAACACAGTCAGGAACATGAAATAATGCGGATGCCCCATTGCCAATAAATTAGGTTAAATCATCACATATTCTACCTATGCTTTTGAAAACCTGGGACAATGTAAAGCAGGATTTGCTATGAAGCTTGTGCTGAAAAGACGTGCGTTCCGACCTTATGTTCATCTCAACCGCAAGCTTTAGTACGATTTTGTCGGTAATAGCAATGCTAACGTATCCTGTATCTAGCACCTGCCTTTTTCCAGTTCTTTCATAGATAATCTTGACAGGCGTTAGCAATAGGCTAGACTGCTATTCGTTTTCTGGTAATTTTTTCGGAAGCTTCCCTTCTAACGCCGACTACAGCTAGTCTAGCTAAAGTCATTTGTTAAGTACGGTATGTTGATGTGTTTTGAAATGTATTTAGGATTCTACTTATGCTAGATACAGGAGACGTTAACATTGCTAATAGGCTAACTGTTAGTGACAAAATCATACTTACAGCTTGCGTTTGTGATGAGCATACGGTTGGAACAGCACCTCTTTTCAGCAACAGCGGCTTATCAAATCCTTCTTTAAATTGTCCAAGGGTTTCATTCAAAACTGTCTTTGGTGAAATTGTTTGATCGAGCAAATGAATAAAAGAGTGTCGAACTTCACAGGCATCAGCCATGCCCGTCGAGTGTCTGGTTCTTTGGGAAGATTATGAAAAGTGTCAGCATTCCCAGTTCAGCCTGGAACACTGCAGTTACGATGGTCCATTTTCAATATACTTTCAAACTTTCTCCTTTGTTGTTCGCGTGGACGTACACAGAGCAGCGCGCAGCTAAACTAGTGTCTGAGATCCTGGGCCAGAACACCAGAGGGCTGGTCTGTATGTAAATGTTGGGGCGTGACAAAGGTGATGCTATATTTGTGACGTCACAAATACAGCTTATTCAAAACCGATCGTTTTACAGCTGCAGTTTCAAGTTGTGAGATTTAGATAGGAAAGAAGTGTCAATAGACTTTGAGGTTCACTGTATGTCCATTTTACCCACCGAACTGTCGTTATTCAACTATGAGAAGGTAAAAGCGGTTTTGCAATCAATGACCTCTTTAAATAATGGGACATAAGAATTGCGCTTATACCATTGTCGACACACAAATGTATGTGAAACAAATGCACTTCGTATAATTAAATTATTGTTAGCATTTTGTATAAACTACACATTAAGTATATTTATACACTAAAGAGCGTTTTCACCAACGTCACGTTCTGGGCAGTAGCCCGGATGCGCGGCCATTGTGGAGGCACTTGGTTTAAACAAACTGAACGGAGTGCAATGGAGTATTGTGCGCTTTGGATACTTTGTGAATGTAGCCATGTCTAAACAACCGAAAAGCTCATCAAATCGCGTCCAAAATGCAAAGGCATAGAGGGAAGGACTTGGACCACAAGAAAAGGCACAATATTTCGCAAAATTACAATTTATTGGCGGTGCAGATCCCTACGAATTAGCTCCCTCTTCTTGGATCCGTGACAACCCGGTGATTCTTTCTTCAGTTGCATATCCCGATATAGTCAACAACCTGGTTTTCTCGCCGAGCCCATACACAGCGGAAGACCTTAAATCCTACAAAAGTTTGGAGGCCTATAGCCAGATGGTGTGTGGATGGGTGAGGGAACGTTACCCTCCATCACTGACCCTCTACTCCATCACTGACCCTCTACTGGACCCCCTGCAGTTTGCCTACAGAGCCAACAGGTCTGTGGACGATGCAGTTAATATGGCCCTCCACTTCACCCTACAGCACCTGGACTCCCCAGCATCCTACGCCAGGATCCTGTTTGTGGACTTCAGCTCTGCCTTTAATACCATCATCCCCGCTCTGCCTCAGGACAAGCTCTCCCAGCTGAACGTGCCTGATTCCACCTGCAGGTGGATCACAGACTTCCTGTCTGACAGGAAGCAGTGCGTTAAGCTGGGAACACAAGTCTCTGATTCCCGGTCCATCAGCACTGGATCTCCCCAGGGCTCCCCAGGTACACCAACAGCTGCACCTACAGTCATCCGTCCGTGAAACTCCTGAAGTTTGCAGACGACACCACCCTCATTGGGCTCATCTCTGGTGGAGACGAGTCTGATTATAGGTGGGAAGCAGACAACCTGGTGACCTGGTGCAGCCAGAACAACCTAGAGCTCAATGCTCTCAAGACAGTGGAGATGGTTGTGGACTTCAGGAAGAACACAGCCCCACTCACCCCCATCACCCTGTGTGACTCCCCAGTCAACACTGTGGAGTCCTTCCGCTTCCTGGGGACTATCCTCTCCCAGGACCTCAAGTGGGAACTGAACATTAGCTCCCTCACCAAGAAAGCACAACAGAGGATGTACTTCCTCCGGCAGCTGAAGAAATTCAACCTGCCAAAGACAATGATGGTGCACTTCTACACAGCCATCATTGAGTCCATCCTCACCTCCTCCATCACCACCTGGTACGCTGCTGCCACTGCCAAGGACAAGAGCAGGCTGCAGCGTATCATCCGCACTGCAGAGAAGGTGATTGGCTGCAATCTGCCTTCCCTCGAGGACCTGCACACCTCGAGGACCCTGAGACGGGCGAAGAAGATTGTGGCTGACTCCTCCCACCCTGGACATTCCCTGTTCCAGTCACTCCCCTCTGGCAGAAGGCTGCGGTCCATCAGGACCAAAACCTCACGCCATACAAACAGTTTCTTCCCTTCCGCTGTTGGCCTCCTCCACAAGGCCAAAGCTCACACTGACTGAATGTCTTTAAAAACTATTTACATTTTGCACTACACTCAATTCCTGTAATATTTGTATTTTATATTGTATTTTATATTGTAAATTGGCAACTTATATTTTACTTATTGTATATTTTATTTTAATTGTATTCCACTTAGTATTGCTAGTTTATGTATCCTTAGTATAGTTAGACCACATATTTAAATTTAAGATTCCTATATGTTTACTGTATGCACCTTCCTGCCAAAGCAAATTCCTTGTCTGTGCAAACTTTCATGGCAAATAAATCCCATTCTGATTCTTCTGAGACGCAGGACCAAGTTATCAACGACCGTTGTGTTGTGAAGGCCAAAGTAAGTAATGCAATAACGTCTTTAGCCAACCTAACCTTAACTGTATGATATCATTGCGATACTCAAGGTGTAGCCAAGTGACTCTCAAACGTGTTTTTTCCCTCGTAGATCTTGGTCGAGCATTGCCAACCACAAGTAGCTACCTCCTTTCCTTTGTTAATCTCTGGCATTCCTCTCCCTGGTTTTTGATAACTTTTGGAAGTCGATAATATTCCAAATGTTTTTCTCGATCTGTCCTATTGGTACAACCTGAAACACGGCAATAATTAACCATTTTCATGCATGACTGGTCTACTACTAGTAGTACTAGTCCAGCGATCTTTCCATTGCTTCACAATCAAATCCGTTCCACTTTATCAGTAGGGAGAATACCCATAGCAATAGAATTCCACTCCACGTTTTCTAGAAAAACAGCATCACACACGCAAATTCAACTCCCATACCCTTTGATCGAAGCATCGCGCTTGTAGCTGGCACTTCAGACATGACTGTTCCACAGCCGAGATGGACATAAAGAGAGTTTTTTCGAGGAAGAGGAAAGTAAGTTAAAGTTGCCCAGTTTTCCCTTCAGTGGCCAAAGCACCCTTATGAGACATTCTCTGACTATAATAGCATTAGTTAAGTTACAAAGATCCTTCTGCTAACATTATGATCATTGCTAGCTAGATAAGCAAACTATCTAGCACTAGGCAATACCATACTTTATTTACCCATTACAAATGGAACAGCATTTGTTGATTTCTTAATCTGGGTCTGAAAAATGTTGTGTTTTTGGCCGTGTTCAGACCTAGGCGTCTGTTTCAGGCAGAAAGAGATGACAAGGATGTTTTTTCCAAATAGCTACAAAAGAAATTGCTGGTGTTTTTTTTATTGCCATAGCAACCGTGAGCTAATCTGGAGTTAACCTTAGCTAACATGCTAGTTTTTCTAACGACTGAAAAAAAGAAGAAAAAAACCTTTATTTCAGAATTGTCTTCCAATTTAAATAAGGTTGCTCAACTTGTAATTTTGGCTATTTGCAGAATTCTATTGCTACATGTTAGTCTGTACTACAACACTGTTGTAGTTCGTATAATGTCATGGCAAATGTGCAGACAAATACAACTTTTACACACATTAAGCAAAAATCCGATACGCTTTCTAGATCTGACATGATCTTATCTACAAATAAGATACATCAGACATAAACGTTGACATGTGTACCCTTTTTTATATTACTCGAAATCTCTGCAAATCAATCGCTAGATTATGACTTGCCACTACACATTCACTGCATTGATAGCGAGTGGCTGCCAGCCAGCATTTCAACGTTGGATGTCAATCGTGTGCCTGGTGAGCTAGCTAGACTATGCAGCTAGCACAGAAGAAAGTTACGTAATGCGACAAAACTGAATTAAAGTACAAAATACTCAACATTGACACCGACAACCTCAGCAACCCTGCGCCAGGCATCATTTTTGTTTTGTTTAAGTCTCTGTAATCAAACATAGACGTATCATACAATACTGGGTATGAAGACACATACGATAAGTTGCTCTTCCATCTTGAAATTGTTAAACCTAGAAATGTATACCATTACCAACAGTTGCTACGTTACAAGAAACCAACCCGATTGGCCAACACCAGCGTTTTCACGCTCCTTATTTACATAAAGTTGAGAAAATCCAACTTTCAACGCCCCGCTCGCCTTCCCACAATGCCCTACGCGAGCGTCGACGCCCCGCTCGCCTTCCCACAATGCCCTGCGCGAGCGTCAACGCCTGGTTTTATTGAAAATGAATTGGAAGATTGCCCGCTCTGCCCGCCCCGCTGCAGTGTGAATGCACCGTTACAGTAGCTTGTTTCAAAGGGGGTTCCTTGTTTCAAAGGGTGTTCTTGAATGAATAATGCAATATGAGTAGGCTAAATGCTTGGAATATCACTAGAAGGGAAAACGGACCCATTTGCAACTGAAGCAAGCAAGCACACCCTACAATTTCCCCAGAAATTGTACCCTCTCTAGTTCATATTATTAGCACAAAGTATCAAAACACAAGGCTACAGTTTTCTCAGAAACTTTCTAGAAAGTCACTAAATTATATATATTCACTTCAACAGCTTGATTAATGTAAAGATTAACATTTCTTGTTTAGAACAGACAATAAGTCTGTCTTTTCAAAGGTATGCAATTTACTTAAATGTTTAGTTTAATTGTTTATTTTATAGTTAATTGCCTTTCATAATTAACAACTATAAAAGGCATGATTTGCTTGCTCTATAGAAAGTCAACACAATTGATCGTTGGTTTCACTTGTTGCTTGTCTACTCTTTTGGTTTGCCATTTACTATGTAGTCTACTGTTGGTATTATAGGCTTGTGTGCTGTCAGTTATGTGTTTACTGCCTTTTTTCTTACTGTGCTGCCACATGCCAAAGAAAAATGTAATGTATGCATTTGATGAATAATAAAGTTTTGTTGTTTTACTATGTCTGGCCATTAAATCCATAGACATAATAAAGAATGTCTATGATTAAATCATTAAGTGACCTAAAAACAGGAGTGAAGCCTGGTCATTTCCGGTTATTTTCAGCCACGAGGTACGAAGGCAAACAAGCATCTAAGAGAAGCAACTACTAAATCAAAGTAAGTCATCACAAATTATGCATACAACTTAAATATATTATATATATAGTCAACAGTGAATGAGTTTGTTAGGCTACTAGCATAAAGTTAAGTTTGGTAATAATTTCAGTAGACCCTAACCGTTGTTTGGCGAGAACGAGAACTGAACGTTATGAGCTAGCCAAGCCTAGCTGTTGTTAGGTTCAGTTTTTCATGTTTTTTCCGCAAGATGATACAATCTCAATGTTTCATATGTTAAAGATATAATTGAAAGAGGCACATAGTAGTACAATACAAATGTATTCGAAGGATAGTGAGTTAAGGTAGTCTGCGTTAGTCATTAAACTGAGTAGGATACCTGTTTAGTAGGCTTCGCATACACATGTGCCATCGAAACCCAGAAACCACAGAGCCCCCCGATAAATCAAACCCCAATTTACCCCCTGATTGTAACTTATGTCATAGAGTTATATCCGTGATTCAGACTGTAGCCTGTTGCAACATTTCTTAAACGGTCTTAACAGCAGAGGTATTGTAGTCGAAAGGGAATGGGTCTCAATTGTTTCGTTACCCGGGCTTGCATGATTAAGTTAATGACTCGTGTATAGCGTTACCTAGCTTGTAGCCGTGGAGTGCATTTCATTTACACAGTGAATGAACTAGTTAGTACTCTTTAACCAACACGGTTGTTAGTAGGTTAGAGGTTAGTAGATAGTAGGTTTAGTTTGATTTGTTGCCAACGTGGGACAACTGCACAAGACTTCTCAGACTAGGGAGGACAAACGTTCTGCTCTCAATGTAATCACAACGGAGGGTTCCAAGCGTCAACAAATGCAAAATTGAACGTATTGCTCATTTAACATTGTGATAAAAAACACAATTGTGAGATTTAATGTACAATACGATGTACGCTGATATTATTAGTACATTTACTTTCGAAAACAGTAATCAATTTTCGTTTGATGACTGTCGTTAGCGTAATTAGCCTCTGTTGAACATATACGATAGCGGTCTGTGATACATCCGTTTTCAATCGTTAAAATAATAAACATGCCTCACATATCGCTTAACCTTTTATGATTTATTATGACATTATATTACTAGTAAACAATTCATGGGTACAATTGTCCTTATATACCTGTAGTTTTAAACCAGTGTAGCTCACTGTAATGCTGTACGCAACGCGGTTTAGAAAAACTTCGAATTCTACTGCTGTTTAGGAAGCCAAACGGCGACAGTAAAATCTCAGCACTCCCCTTACAAAAATCAAAATTCCCAGATGAGTTTTTCTATTGGTGAATCAACCTGTCACTCAAATTACAGCCAATCCCTGTGTGAATACCATCCCTTATGTGGCACAGAAGTTTTCCCATTTTAAGAGGTCTGTAATGGGCTGAGAGTACTTTGAGCCATTGCCTACTAACCTGATCTTCAATGCCACTGCCTCAATTTGATGTCATTGTGTTCATGAAGGTCTCCTCTACAGGACTGTGAAAACCGCAAACATTTCCCAGCTGGGGGATTTTAATAATCGAGCTTATGTCCTAGGAGTGCCCCTGTTTTAGAGCTACATTTTGAGTACTAACAAACTCCCCATCGCTCTATCCAGCTAGTTAGCTTGCCACGAGCATTCCTCTCCCTGCATCACTAACAAAATATGGACAGATGTGCCTTGTTTTCGCTCATTTAATCCGATCGACCTCAAAATCGGTTAACACATAGTGGAAACGTACATCTACGAATCTGTGGTCTCAAATATAAATAAAGATAAACATTTTTTAATTCCAGCGTGTTCAAACAGTCCCCTCAGTAAAGGTTGGCTAGCAAGTTACAGCAGCAGCCTGGCCCTGTGACAGGTGGGGGGAAGGGCGCAAAGGGCACAGTTAATAGTGGTATTTTGTTCCAACTCATTTTTTAGACAACTCATTCATTTGTAGCAGATAAACATCTAAAAACATGCAAGCTAGTAGGCCCAAAAACTAGGATTGAGCCAATGCCTGTGTGAATACTGTCCCGAATGTGGCACTGGCGTTTTAACAGTTTAAGACGTCTGTAATTAGCCGAGTGGTCTTTACACCCTTGGCTACTAACCTGAACTTTAATGCCACAACCTTAACTTGATGTCAAACTTTCCTCCACAGGACTGTGAAACTGATAACATTTTCCAGTTGGGACTTTGGAGATACTTGAGTTTAAGTCCGATGAGTGCCTGCACCCATTCACTGCAACGAAATAGCTTCATGGAACTCGACTCGGAATATGAGCTTCAGGGACGCTTGACAAAAAAAGGCGTGTCAAGCATTTTAGAATTGTTAATGTTATGTGTTCCTATCGTATTTAAGACAAAATATTTTACAAGCAAGAGGTTTGTTAATGTAACTGTATACATATCTCACTCATACTGGCTAATCAGCTAACATGTTAAAGTAGTCTACATCCAAAGTCGCTGTCGTAAAACTAGCCTCTTTTTCACAAACTGCTGATTAACAGAAGTACCTTCGAGGTAAAATGAAAAACCTTTAAAAACGTCTACATTTAGCAAATATTGTTGATATTATTGTGCACACGTATTTTAGTATCGTATATATGTCGTGAATATGTCATTTACTTCCATAATTTCCCCAGGAATAACTAATAAAACGTATTTCAGGAAAAACGCTCAAACGGGTTTGTCCTGCCTACTCAGACATCACTCATGGTTCCCAACAGTTGGTGTGTGGCAGAGAGGATAGAGAGACTGACTTGTAACCTTACGCTCATGAGTTCAAATCCCCATTCAGCCTATTGTTGTTGGCCAAACATGAAATCGTTTTGCTTCTACATTGTACATTTTTATGATATTTTGCCATTTTGAGGAGGAACCCGCATCGCTGCTTGCAGCTATTTTTATTATTATATTTCTCTGCTAAATTGCCCAATAGCTCAAAAGGTCCTGGACCCGATTTTTCCCAATTTGGCCCAATGATACAACAGGTCAGTCATTACTCCCAGACTGCTAGTGGCCCATGTGCGCCAATAGGTGGCGCTATAAAACACGCCCAAAGTCTACGTGATTTCCCCAGCGCCCGATTACTCCAAAATGCCTGAAAATTGGTATACATGCCTTATTTCTCAGGGGAAACAAGAAAGCCTCAGGGAACCATATTGTCAGACTAATGAATTTTCTTGTACTTTCCAAATTTGGTACAACCTTCAGAACCCTTCTACTCATAAACCATAGACCCAATTGACTTGAAATTAGTTACAGATGCGTAGAATACATGTCTTTACATAGGGTGACATGGAATAAGAAATGCAATACAAAATGGCTGAAAGTGTATTTATGTAAATGTACAAATTGGCTCAGTATTTTTTTGTTAATAAATCAAATATTATTTAGAGTGATTGTTTTTCAAACCTAATAGGGTTCAAGACGACATCAATCTCGAGTACCATAAACAATTTCACCTTGGTATGTCAATATATGATTGAATTCAATTGAATTGCTCCACAGTGCGCGCGCTCCAAATTCTCACAGACTCATCCTGCCCCTTGACACTAGGGTGACCACCTGTCCCGCTTTGCGTTGTGTCGCACAGCATTTTCACCCCTTGTTCCACAAGTCGCATATTGAAAATGCTGTGCTATACAGCGCAAAGAGGAACAGGTGGTCAACCTACTGACACACGCGTGAGCTTAGCGAGACGCACACACATCCTTTCTGGAAATGGTGTGCTGACCAAGCCCACCCTCACCCTCATTTCGCTTCCAATCGCAGCTCGCCGTTACGATTTTTAAAAAAATGTTGTTTTCAACTGGATGAAAGATGTGTCGGAGGCAGCCACGTTCGGTAAGTCCTATTTTTACACATTTTAAGCTAGAATCAATGATTGGCTTCGTGAAAGTACACTACTCTTGAATTATAGTGAAGGTTTGAGCACTTTGAGACCTTTAGATTGTGAGTTTGAAGTGACGGAAAACCGAACCCGAAAAGTAGCTAGCTTTTTCCCTCTGTGTAATTACTGAATCATGTAGCATCTCGGCAAATTCATCAAAAAGGTAGAGGAGGGCAGCTTTTAATAGAACAAGCAATTCCCCACAGACCTGTCGGCTCAGAATTTTGATTTGGGTCGAGAAAGTCTTTGTAATTAGCCTAAGCGCCAGGGAGACCGCATAGGCTTAGGCGGCAGCCATGTTTTGGTTGCGTCATGTTCATAAGTTCACCATTTTACAGTTCGGTCGACACCAAAAATGTGTTTGTTACCAAACCTCGAGGAGGGAAGCCTTTAGGAGATATAGGAATTTTGCTTGTAACCAGATGTTCTGATTATTTTGTGATTTGTGGAAAACTTGCAAGTGGAGTGAGACTGCGTCCCGAGGGTACATTGTTTTGACTTAGCCTCAATGACAGACTCGGCTTACTCACTCACTGGCAGTCAGTGGCTAAAACGTCAGGGAGGGCTGCTTTTTGTAGATAAGAGTCTGCTGAAGATAGCCAGTATATAGGCTCTTTCAAAACAAGCCTATTTCATTTGTCATTTTCCTGAGAAAGCGACCTACGTTAGCCAGGCTAGTTTCACTCGGTCAGCCTATTTAAAGGTCTCTGACAGTCAGAATCACTGTTTACAGGCAAAGGTCGAGCTGGGGGGTATTCCAGGTAGTGGGTTTAGTGAACATTTTGAGTTGTTTAACCCTGAAAAGAGGCATACTCCGAGTTCCACGTTCCAGAAAGAGGTAACGAAACCTTTTGGCAAGTTTCCATGGTAACTTACTCCGTGAAACTAACCTGCAGGTTTTCCATGCCCAACTCTGCATTTCTACCGATCCCCTCCCACTTTATGATAGCTTTGGCAGACACGGCATATCATTTCCCGGTTCAGCCGAGCGATCTCAAACAAAATGTAATTTGCTTAGTTATACGCTGGGAGACGATTTTAAGATTGCGATTTGATGTGCTTTAACGTCACTGTGTCCAATCCCGACCGGTTTTTAGCTAACATTCTGATAAAATGCCACTTCAAATATTGATAAATATGATTGTATCACGTTTTCAGCTGATTTACTGATTTCACGTTAAACTTTAACTTCTTACCTTGCGAACTAAATATTGTTAAAAAAAAATTAGTTAGCTTATCCTTTACTAGAGCCGGTAAAAAGACCCTGGCGCCGGTAAATACCGGGCGCTACCCTTGTCCAAACCCGACCGCACTTATACTCGTAGTAAACACTCGCTGTTGCTGTTTTTTGGGGATATTAACTTGATCCAGGGTCACCAAACTGACCATAATGCTGTCAATATATACGGGGACAATAAGGTATCACGCTTCAACATCTCCAAACTTTGCGATAAAATCTGAATTTGACTGTTTACCACCACCTGCTGGATGTTTTGTTGAACTCTTCTCATGTCAGAGTAAAAAGCGTCGCCCGAGCGTCGCCCGAGTGGTCTTTCGGCTTTCTCTCATCAATGTAACTTTCCTAAATTATTTAGACATGTAAATGTCCATATATGTTTATGAAATTTGACACGTAGATTGTTTGGTATGCCTAAAATAATATTACTTACACTTTGCTAGCGATTGCAAAAGAAAATGGTGGCAAAAAGACCGGAAACTAGGTGTCCAAACAACGTTCGGGTTTGGACAATAGTAGTTTACAGCGGTCGGGATTGGACACAGTGACGCTAATTCCCTGATGAATACCTAAGTTAACGTTACCGTTTCCCGTCACAATCTGTAATTTATTTGAGCAAAATGCTCAGCCTTTGGGCCTTCGTCGCTAGTGTTACATGCCGTGGACATGCACTCAGAATTGACCAAATGCTTTTGGGCACTGAAATAAATTCAAATAATTGAAATAGTATTTGGTCTTCTTCATTGCCTACAAATAGAAATCACAATATGTAGCCTAGCCTATTTCTATCGGCTATTCCTACAATTTACATGATTCATATGATTCCTACAATTTACATGATGTAGCCTACCATCCTGAAACTGGTGTTTAAGCAAATCTATTTCAACATTGTCGGGGGTCAATATTGGCCAAACAACCTAAACTAATTCCCCTATGATTTGAAGGAAGATGGGAAACTGAACAGTGTATTAACATTAACCAAATAATGCCAATACCAATGGAATTACAGTTATTTGACTATTTTGATTTTTGGGTTAAATCAGAGCAAGAATGGTCAAATTAAGGTTAAATAATTTGTATCATATTGCAAATGAATGTTATCAATAAAGGTTAACTCTTATGCCTACTCTACCATGATTATTGTAAACCAGAGATAGAAAGCAAGAGTGAGGAAGAAGGAGTAGGACAAGCTAGAGCTGAGGAGAACGTCTCAGGAGATCAATAATCCACAGAACAATGCTTCACAATTCCTTAAGAACAACTACAATCACACCAGAATCTTGACCCTTACTTATCAACATGACTAGCAATGCTAAAGTAAGTTACACAATGAAATGTGAGAGCCATCAAGTTGAGACTATCCAGTAACTCCATATTTTACCATATGAGAGGTGGGGGCAGGTTGATAGCCTTACAAGATCAGCCTTTATTTTTCTGCCCTAAGTACACCATCTCTTGGTCAAAATAGAAATTCAGAAAATTAAACTATTAATATTCATATAGGTTATTGTTCCTACAATTAACATCACCTGTGACCATGCATCCTCTCGTAACTGGTGTTCCAGTAATATTTTTTCGAGATTAGCCTTTATTCTTCTTCCCTAAGTAGGCCTACACCATCTCTTGGTCAGTTTTTGGCACTTTCTTCACGAGGTGCAGTTTGTACAACTAATTTACTTGTAACTGGGTATACATGAGATTACATTAGCTACATTTCACTGTTCCACATGCAAAATTCACCTGCCATTAAATGAACATCTCACTGTATACAGCATACCCTGTTATAGGGAGTCAGGTGGCTGAGCGGTTAGGGAATCGGGCTGGTAATCTGAAGGTCGCCAGATCGATTCCCGGCTGCGCCAAGTGACATTGTGTCCTTGGGCAAGGCACTTCAACCTACTTGCCTGGGGGGAATGTCCCTGTATTTACTGTAAGTCGCTCTGGATAAGAGTGTCTGCTAAATGTAAATGTTGTCAGAATGTGCAAATTGTTTTTATATTCATTATTCTCATAATGTCAGCGTAACTGACAATTACAAAAAAAGCCTGTTAATAAAAGTACATGGAGAGAGAACTACCAGTAGCTACCATACATAATTCTCTGACTGCATCCATTTCTGCGGCAGCAGTCATTAATGTCTCTTCGTCATCTTAATCATCATCATCATCATCCTTTGATAAAAAGCATTCTGTTGAGGGAAACTGCTACTACAAGTTGAAATAGGCACCAATTGATATTTAAACTTTGTATCATGTCGAATATGATTAAAACCATGGTGACGTAGATGCTACAATCACAAGCATTCTATAAGCAAAATATGTTTTACCTGTTCGTAGTATGTTTTTATATGTAATATAACATTGAACATGCTATTTTATTAAGTCCACCACCTTTTCTCCTGTAATATTAACGGTGGGGTTAGCTTTAAATGTTCAATGTATGGACTGGCTATTGCATTCAAATAGTAAATGCATTGACTCGGCAGCAATTGTCTCCCACACCAATTGTAGCTATAGGCTATACACTGCTACAGCCGTGTTGCTTTTTTCCGGAATATGTGCTCAGATTGACCATGAGCACGAAATAAAACTTATATCTAAAGTGTGGTGAAGTATGACAACGTTGTTTGTCGTCTGTTGCCATGGTGAATCCTAGTATCGGAGCTCCATTGATGTTGGCTTTTGGTAGTATTCATGCACGCGCTAAACTCCGAGTTGCCGTACTACGAGTTGAGTTAACAAATTCATATCAGCTTTTCTAGAACCGAATTTTCTGTGTTTCCCATGTTAGAGTAACTCAACTCAGAGTTCAGGGTTAATCTCAGAGTTTGTTAAACCCACTACCTGCAATACCCCCCTGGTCTTTTGTCAGATGTGTATATATCGACCAGTTTAGAGCTAAATACTCTTGTTAGAGCCTGTGTTTTGAGTGACTTTGCATGGGTTTCCAACACATTTGGATTCAAGTTCAAGTATTGCCACTGCATTTCACAGTCAAAACTGAAGTCTGTATCAAGTGTAGATGGAAAAAGCTTTATTTTTCACCACTGACATGGACCCTTTCTTAACTTTTACAGGTCATGCAGAGGCCTGCTCAACAGAGTGCAACAGACCTTGCTGAGAACAACAAGAAAGGATGCTGAGTGTAACAGAGGATACAACAGAGGATGCTGGAGCAACACAGACCCCTTGCTAGACTACCCCTCTCTAACTGGACAGCTTCTCTTCAGCCCTGCCCCCAAGACAGCTTCATCCAGCTGGCCTGCCCTGCCTGCCTGCCCCTGCCTTGATATCTCAAAAGATCACTGAATTACAGCTGTTTAAACTTCAGCCAAATCTTTATGCCAAAATGTATGCATTGATCTTTTTAGTAAACCCTAACAACAACTAAGAATTGAACTATTTAACTTGACATATTTACTGCTCTTCAAACAATTTTATTTTATATGTTGCTTAAAAATAAAACATATTGCTTCTCCTACCACTGCTACGCTGATCAGGTGTACCTGTCGTTCCCCCCGACTGATCCGGGGATCTCAGCTAGGATCGAGGCCTGCCTCACCAAGGGCGTAGGTTTGGTCTCAGCTTTGGTAGGGACACTGCTGCCCCCCCCCCCTGGGCATCCCAACTTTATAGCACCTTTGTACAACCTCAAGTATAAGTGTGAATGATAACATTCATGGGTAACATTGTCTAAACATCCCTTAAAAACAGCAATTTCATGAATTTAATACAATCTTTACCAAAATAGACAATTCAACTTCTCACCTGAACCCCTGATGCTGATTCATCACCAACCTGCTCTACATCTGTAGCTTCAGGGTGTTGTTTTTCCTGCACAGTAATTCATCAATGTAATACAGACACTAACTATGCTTAGTTGACTGCTAACATTGGTCGAAATTACAGGTATAGCCATATTACTATCCAAGGGATCATATAGGCCTACTTATTACCAGTTAATATCGAATAATATAGAGTTGCTGGCCTGCTGGTACTAGGCTAAACTAGCACGGTCCCATTATGTGGCTAGGTTAGCTTTATCCTTCTGACTTCAACAAGACCAGCTGCTGCTAACACACTGGTCAAAAGATTGCAGATGCTAAGGATAGATTGAATACAAGCAAAAGTTACATGCTGCTCTACTACACTAACAACTTTCAAAACATGTTTCCATTTTAGAATGGGTGACGATGTAAGGCTAGCAGTTAACAACGACCTTCTTGATAGCTAACGCTAGCTACTTACTCTCTGGGTGGGGAAAAAACTTCTTAAATCCCTCTTTTTTGGGGGTGGCATTTTGATTTTCCTTTCTACAAAGCACAAAAGGGTCAAAAATATCAATGCTGAGACCAAACAAAATACTAATATGAGGCTTTATTATTTCCTTATGTATTTAATAGCTTACCATGTCAGACTACTGCCCTCTTTCTGCAAGTCACAATTTACGAAGTTTCAGCCAAATAAATTACATCATCTTGTCTTGCAGGCTGGAGGCGCATTGGTTAACTTGGAAATGTATTTTTCACTTTTCTGGGTGACGAACATAGTATAGATAATAATACGAATGAGTTTTGCAAATATATTGTGCAAAATATTTGTTTTGAAAATTAACAAAATATTGGTGGGGACAATTGTGTCTTTCCCAAACTTGGTTGTGACTAGTCCCTATCGACCCTATGCAAACCTACGCCCTTGTGCCTCACAGACATCTCCGCCTGGATGACCAAGCACCACCTCCTGCTGAACCTCGCCAAAACAGAACTTCTCATCATCCCGGGATCTGCGACGGTGACCCCTTCAGCCTCTGCCAGGAACCTTGGGGTTAACATGGATGACAAGCTCTCCCTCACAGCCCACATTGCTGCAGTGTCCCAGTCGTGTAGATTCACCCTCTACAACATCCGGAAGATCAGGAGATACCTGTCTGAGCATTCCATCCAGCTGCTAGTCCAAGCACTTGTCCTATAAAAGTTGGACTACTGCAATTCGCTGATTCAAAACGCAGCGGCCCGCCTGGTCTTCAACCTACCCGGACGCTCCTGTAGGGGGTTAAATATTGGCCAAGCAACCAAAACGAATTCCCCTATGGTTTAAAGGAAGATGGGAAACTGAACAGTGTATTAGCATGAACCATTAATGCCAAAACCAATAGAATTCCAGGTATTTGACAATATGGGTTAAAGCAGAGCAAGAATGGTCAAAGTACGGTTAAATGAAATACGCATTTAATAACATTGCAAATGAATGAAATCAATTACAAGGCAAACATGTTACAAAATGAAGGCTTTAAATCTTACCCACTCTACCATGATCATTGTAAATCATAGAGAAAGCAAGAGGTGAGCAAGGAGTAGGACAGTGGGACAAGGGAGAACTGAGGAGAAGGTCTCAGGAGATGAAGAATCCAAAGAACAATGCATTACAATTCCCTTTATACACAAGAACAACCAATCAGACCACATCTTGAATGGGGTGTGAGAGCCATCAAGTTGAGACCGTCCAGAAACTCCAGACTTTAGCATATGAGAGGTGGGGGCAGGTTTGACACCCAGCCTTACAATCCTCCCTCTTGGACACAAAAGCACAGCAAAAGCTGCAGTGTTCATCGTGTGATAACCTGCACCCATAGGAAAAAGAACTTGATTGCAGACAGGTCAGCATTGAGATTCTAATGGTCATGGCTATTGCTCAGAGGATCACTTTTGGATCATGGCTAGTGCTCAGAGGACCAGTTTTGGATCATGGCTATTGCTCAGAGGATCACTTGAAAGAACCTTTGTATTGGCATGCAGACGTGCCCTTGGTTGGCATATTCCTGCTACTTAAGTTCTTGTCCTGTTACAGCAGAACACAATTGGAGCCCAGCACTTGGTTAACAATGAAAATGGTAAAGTTTGGAGTGACGTTTGGAGTGGTCTGGGGTCTGAGAGCGTCGGATTGGATACAAATGGAAATTAGTGAGACAGTGTCCTAAAACTAAAATGGAAAAATAGGTGAACAACAGTCCTCCCTTTTGATGAGAGGTACACAAACATATCATCTAGCATAGATGAAAATGGCAAACAAAGCAGAACTGTTTTCTTGGGTCCAAAATAAACAAAACATAAATTAAACAGCAATAAATCAAATAAAATACAAGTTCTAAAAATCTACATTTACAGGTCAGGAACCATTGTGAGTTTAGCTAAAGCCCAGAACATTTACCACCAACTCTAAAACACACAAAGGTACATACTGATCCACAATACCCAATACTCATCCACACAAACCAACATAGGAACTCATGGATGGACAAACCATATGCACTATGCATATGCTACAGTAACTGGAGCAGCAACAAACTGTCCACAACAAATCTTTGAACTACAACAAAGACTAAACACAGGTAATGCAGTAGGAATGTAGCAATATCACAATTTGGACCTGAATTAAGTAAATGTAAGAGATAGAATTGCACGTCTTAAGTCAAAGGTATTTTTGCCCGATGTATCCCCAGCGTTTGCTGCATGTAAAATAGAGGAGGCCTTCTGACAACTGTCTGGTGGTCCCACCGCAAAGAGCGCCCGGTCCAACACAAGCTCTTCTCCTGTCTGGTCCCCCAATGGTGGAATCAAGTCCCCACCTCCATCAGAGACACTCACTGCGTTTATATTAGTGAATAAACCGAATCATTGGCCGAATAAACCGAATTATTGGCCGAAGTGTCATATCCCAGTACGATAAGTGGCACTGTTTTCATAACAACTAGTGGCGATACAGCCCTTTCCGCATGACCTCTTCACCACTACCAACAACAACATCAACATTTCGAGAAAGACGGCGAACGGAGAGCAAGGAGAAGCTACGTCCCTCTACATTTCGTGCATGATGACAATAGGAGTACTGGGAATGCAAACGGCTCTATTGGCGCTACTGGCTCGCACTGCTTGTTTGTTTCTGCCGGGCCGGCTCCCGGCAGCGACAACGTCTTTTTCGACTTCCACGTCCCGACTGGGAGGGAGGGCGGCGGAATCTCAAGCATGCGCAAAGACGCAGAGTCCAGTTCATAGTCCAATTCACCGTTTACAAGCATGCGATGTCCGAATTATCAACTGACTCGGATCGAGTTATCTCGGGGTGTCAATCGGATTGTAGTCGGACCGCAATTATTCGAACATGGGTGTTTACAAAAAACTTATATTTCTATTTCAGTCCAAATACATGTAAAAGCAGTGAGTGACTGTCTCCCCACCTTCAAGAAAAGGCTTAAGACGCACTTGTTCCGGGAGTACACCGGTACATAGGAATGATTTGCTGGACCTGATGCTAGTTTGCTCCAGGATCACAATGACTCTTATTGAGAGACTTGTTGCTCTTACATTTACATTTAATCATTTAGCAGACGCTCTTATCCAGAGCAACATACAGCAAGTACAGGGACATTCTCCCCGAGGCAAGTAGGGTGAAGTGCCTTGCCCAAGAACACAACGTCATGTGCACCGGCCGGGAATCGAACTGGCAATCTTCAGATTACTAGCCCGTAGCTCTAACCGCTCAGCCACCTGACTCCCTCTTGTTGGTTAGTTGTAACGGTTGTAACGGATTTAAATTATTGTACTCGCTGTGAAATATTTTACTGTTGATTGCTTTTCTACAGGTACGCTCTTGCACTTTTTGAGGTTCATGTTGTTTAATTGTAACTTGTTTAACTACATGCTCTTATGGTTCTTCCCTTTGGCACTTATTTGGTTTTTCACAATGTATGCCTCACGTTTTGGCTGCCCGCAATGTTTGGGGCTATCTCGTTGTTATGATCAGTGACTTATGCACTTTTGTAAAGCTCTCTCTTGGACTTCGCTTTGGATAAAAGCATCTGCTAAATGCATAAATGTAAACATAAATGCTGATTGGTTAGTTGGGTGGTACGAAAGTCAAGAACAGCAGCGAGAGAGGCATTTTAAATTTTTGTTTTAAAATACATTAGCATTCCTACATTTGTTTTAGTTTTTTGTTTAGTTTAGCTTTTTGAGAGAGGGGGCGATTAGTGTTGTTGGATTGTAGGCTGTTGCATGTTAAGAGCAATTTGCTTCCGTATCATTAACGCACATAGCTGAAGCAGGTTCGCTAGCTTGCTCTGTTCACCTCGCTGATTTTTTAAGCCGTCCACCATTGTTTTGTGGCTCTTTTTTAAGTATTTCAGGCACCGTTTAGGCACCGGTACATTTTAAAAGTATCGATTTAGCACTGCTATCGTAAAAACTCAAACGATATCCATCCCTTGTTCTATGGGTGTATGTGAAGCCCTCTGTGACTTTCTTTGTAAAAAAAGGCTACACAAATAGGTTTTATTTGATTTGATTGTTGTTCACAGGGTTTCTTTTTTTAAAGATTGTTTGTCAATACGTTTTTAACAATATGCTGAATAACATGATAATGACTCGTCAAACTACATACTTTCGCTTTATATTCATACTATCAGTTACAATTTTAATTTTAAAGTTGCTTTTGTAATCATACTAATTGTTTACACACATAATATCAACATGACAAAAGCAAATAACAATATCCCATATTGCCACTTACCTCATCTCCCGTTCCTCATGTTGGGTTAACAGAGTGCTGTAGAAGTTCTCAAGTGTCAGCTTGGCCACAGTTACCCTCTCTCGGGTGTGGTTGCTCATGGGAAGAGTAGCTGCCATCCCTCCCGTCATGGCCATACTATCCTGTTGTTAAAAAATTAATATAGGTTAAGGGCTGTCCACATAATAATGACAAATAACTTAATGATATCTTGTTTGTTGGTTGTCTACCTAGATCACACCAGATTGTTATCATTATGGTAATGTAGCCTACTAGTTTTGCAGTTCCAGGTTCCAGTTTAAACTATATCTACAAGCAAGGGGTGTTGTTAGGGGCATTTCGACAGTGAAATAAAGTTAGACAGGATAAAGTATGTGTCTTTAAATGTAAATAAAAGTGTCTAGATTTTCCACATATTTCAGAAGAAACCGAGCCAACAACCACAGACTGTGGGACATAAACGTTTTTGTGCCTGTGAGAAATGTCTTGTGTGCTGGATAGTTCAGTGGCAGCATCCCGTGTTAACCTTAAACCTAATCTAGTTTCAGATAGCAAACTAATGCCCAACATACAAACACACACACACACCTATTCTGCAAGGAATAGCATTTCCAATAGAATCATGAAAAGAAAAAAACTTTCTGTAAACAAAGTAACAAAACTAGAGAATGCTGTTGAATGCTTTCAACAACTAACTTTCAATACTTGACAATAATTAATAACAAAAAATAAGACCAACAAAACAATTACCCAAATCGGTAAGATTATTTTTATGATTCACCTGGTTAGCTAAATCACCAATGCTCACTGTCAGGCTAGGTCAGGCTAGATTACTTGAACAGTTAAGCAGTCAAGTTTATCACCATAAATTGATGCAAAGATGCATGTTCAATAATAACCCTGGATATAGAACGCACTCATTTATTACTGGCATCTCTGGGTCTTTCAGTCTTTGTTATTTAATCAAAGGCTACAGCTAGACCGAGTTGGTCATCTGAAAGGAAAAAACTGTGTCCATGCAACTGAGTTGCTAAAACCCAACAGCAATATTGCTGAATAATTTATTAAATCAAAAATACAGTAAAAGAAACTGAAATGAATTGGGACACGTTGTGGTAAAGAGAATTTTAGCTAAAAATGTATTAAAATACAATAATAATGAACTTGTATGCATAAATAACACACTGTGCATGAAAGTGCACAACATTATCTTTAATATTCTGTTTTTAAATTTGACTGAAAATAATGTATTTATTTTGAAAAGATCACAGCCATTGGTTTCGTGAGAATGACCAAATAGGCCTAGTTAGGATTATTATTACCAAGAGTCCATGGACACTCACATATCTTGATATGCTGACGGGACATAACATAGGCTACTTAAAAATGCTATTGACCCCAGAAGTTTTAGCTGGGTTTATTTAGCAACAAAACCTAATAGGGGTATTTGTACATGTCAACAGCCAACTTAAAGTTTAGAAATAATGTCCCTGCTACTTTCATATTTGAAATATTGGTGGCCAAGCAGCCACAGCAAACGGTGCTTGCAAGCGAAAAGCAGAAATGTCCAGGGACGTCTTTGCATTAAGCCACCACATGGCGTTGTGGAGCAGCACACACTATGATCAGTATATATCTATATTTTTTGTATCTGTATTTTTTCTTATTTAATCTGTAATTATTTGTAATTAACATTGTTGCGCGTTTATTACATATGACAACCGGTCCCTCTGCATTTGTTTAATCAAGTGAGCAATTGGGAAAAACACTGCACAGGTACAATGCACTTTCAATAATGAGCTTTGGGGCACAATCATGTTGGCCCCATAGCCAATAAAACGTAATAAAATGACATACCTCAAGACGTTAACGTGGTATGTAGTTTCTACCCAGCTAGTCGCCAAAATTCAAAACTGATTGAACTTGATCATTCCCAGTTACCGTATGTTGGCCAGCCACTACTGCAATTATGAATTTAGCCAACAATTTATTAATAGTTCAATTTAGCACCTTGCCATTTGAGGATTTTTGGGGGATTAAACGTTTGGGACAACACCAGCCAGAGGATTTTAATATCCTTCCGTCTGGAGAGGACAAAAACCGCTCCTTCACCATCCCGCCCCAGTTCAAACACTCCATGTTTTGTTACAACCAGATTGCACCAAATTGAAGCTTTAAAAAAACGATGGCCCCCCCAAAATGTCTCATTGCCCCCCTACAAAAGTGGGATAGAACCGGGCCTGTTGTGGATAACGAAAATACAGAGAATGTCTGCAAATTAGAAATGGTTGGTGAGATAACATGTGGAAGATAACATTTATTTAAAAATAATAATGGGAAATATATTTTCTTTATTTCTCCGGTACCGAAAACAGAACTGATAGCGTCACATCTTATTGATAACGTTATTTCTTAATTTAGCACCGGGGCCAGTTTGATACCTGGTTTTGGTACCCATCCCTAGTCATATCCCTCTTTGTGGTGCGTTTGTGTTCTGAATCATTGAGCAAGTAGGTAGTTTCTAGTTTCATTGAGGATTTGGATGATGCCAATACAGAGTTTATTGTGCCCCACCTGGGATTCAGTGCCAGAGACGCCACTGGAAATATCATATCATATTTAGCTCAGTGCAGTATTGACTGTAGATCTTTCTGAACTTAACCTGTTAGGCTATTATTGCATGGGTTTCAATTCATATTTATATTGTGTACTGTACTATAGTTTGAAGGCATCGGAAATGTAGGCTGGCCTACAATATTTCCACATATCCCTGCTATCCGCAGGCTGTCAGTGCATCGTGATGACAGATCAGTACTAGCAGATTGTCGTTTCAGAGAGGTTATTTCGCATTTCATTGTGCATTACAAACAGATGGTCTACATTAGTTTGACCTATTTCAAAAACGTTCAGTGTATGTATGAATTCTTATGGCTTACCTCCGGGTCCTGCTCCAGAGTCAATGATGGCTAGCTGCCCAGCCCACCTTCAAATGGTTTATACCTGACAAAAGATATTGGAGATTGTGACCCCGCTACAAACAGCCGGAGGTGATCACTATATAAACTATACCGCTTGCTAACCTACAGAATATTTGTTGTGAATGCAGGCTATTCATTTGCATGAACTGCACGCCTCCGAATGATGATTAGAACGCACAGCTTCCTCGAGCGAACGATGCGCATAACATTCGCATAGCTCATTTTTGACGCGCATGACTCACAAGCGGGCGGAAGCCACGACGTTGCAGTCGAGGGCGGATAAATGCAAATGTATTCATTTTTTCTTTTATTTTTTATGGTTCAATGTCTTTTTATAAGCAGATTTACATTACAATAGAAAAAGTATAAACATTGAAGAAATACCAAGAACAAGTGTTGGGATACAGAAAGAAGACGAAATAAAAATATTTACAATTTATAGAATTTTTTTCTATAACACGGATGTTATCAAAGATTTTTATTGGAGAGGATTTTCTGAAGTGATAATACGTTAATCGGAGGCATACTTACAGTATTTAGGCGTTAGGCTTTGTGACTGTGGTATTTCATCATGTAAATGAAATTTAAGTCATTAAATTATCTTTATCTTATCTTAATGATTATGATCTTAAATTATCATAATCATCTAGCTCCATGTTGTCAAAAACATCTAAATGAACCTTCATGACATAAACATTTTACAGCTAGTGGAACACGATAAGTAAGGATGCAGGCATTTGATGCCAGAATTGTTTATTGGATAAATGCAATCAATCAGTGCCTATGAGTTAATCGCAGGCTTAATGCATTTTATATGGAGATCATTATTATTTGTGTGAACATGTTGGGTTTTCAATTCTGTATTCCGACTAAAGAAAGAAAAATGTATGCAGGATATATTTTCGGGATCAACTTTATTCACGTCACCGCATTCATGGCGGCAGGGCCGGCCCAAGGCATAAGCGAACTAAGCGGCTGCTTAGGGGCCCCCATGTACGGTGGCCAAGAGTTGCAAACCAACATTACAAAATCTGAAACACTTTTACAAAGCATGAGACAAATTTACATTTTGGAAAACATTTTTACATATCATAAAACAAAATTACATTACCAAAACACATTAACAAGTCCCGAAACAAATTTACATTTCAGAAAACAAATTAACTAGACGCGAAACACTTTTACAAGTCCCGAAACAAATTTACAAGTGGCGAAACAAATTTACAAACGACATTAGCCAGAAAGGGAACGTACCAATTCCAAAGTTGACGCGGAAGTGGTAACGGAAGCGCTCAATTTGAGTTGATGGCGGTTGATGGAGTTCATGGAGACCCAAAATGGACAGCGATAGAGTGGTGTTTTGCCCGTTTTGTGGCAAAAATATGAGCCAATTAACAAGATTTTGTTTTTCGTGTGGTCGGTCTCTGGAGATTTTAAATGGCGCAGACCAGACAGAAGGACCAAACACACAGGGGACATCTCAACAGCCGGATAATGCTAAACAAAGTAAGTGCAGCATAACGCTCGCTACCTGAATGAAAGTGAATAGCGCTATTGGTTAGCGGCCGTTAACTTTCTATTTTTAAACTGAGCTTTGCTAATTTCAGCAGAAAAACCTTGCACATCATACAAACAGTTCATGGAGTACAGAAGTTCAAAGTCCAAAGAGCGTCAGTCTTTTAACTACGGGCCGAGAGGAAGACATCGGGCTAAAGAACGAAAACACGTCCAGGTAAATTGTACTGACTGTTAGCTTATAACTCGACTGTCTGACTCGAGGTGACTCTTAAATGGATCTGTATCATAGTAGATTTATTGTACAGATTGAATTAAGTTAAAAAGAAAAACTAACATCTTTGAACTTTGCATCTTTGCGTAGATTTAGGCAGAATAACAGAAGCTCTCGTGCAGGGCGAGATGCTTTGCTAAAGCAATTGGGCAAACACTGTATCGAATTGGAGAGTGCAGTTTATTGACATGTTCGGCTCACTATGAATCTGTGGTGGCACCAATTAGACCATGGAGGGACAACACATTCTCAATTTCCAATTAATGGGAAACACAGATGTATGTATAGTCTTTTATTCAACCTATGTTTAATACATCTTTGTCATTTTATTAGATAAACATTGGATTGATGGTGCCAAATGGAACTGATTTAAAACCTCTAAGAGGGAAAACACTCCCGTTATTTGTAGACCCAGAGGTAGCAGCACCTGATGTACTGAAACAAGCTGTCCAGAAAATGAAAACATTTAACAAGGACATGCCAGAAGGACCGTACATCCTTTTGTATCCAGACTGCTCAGAGGTGGTCCATGTGCCTGGATCAGAAAGGCCAGTCAAATTGGCAGAATATAAAAAAGGAACTAGGAAGGCCATATTGCAGGATCACATTTTTCATTTGCCTAGAAACACATTTTAAAGGAGGAGGTTAATGGATCTCAGGATTCAACATTTTTACATATTTTAGATACTCTACTGAAGGATGCATCTGCATTATCTACATGATGTTTTTGTTTGTTTTTACAGCAACGGATAATACTTCAGACTCTGATTTTGAAATTGTCATTGCATCAAGGAGCACAGCTGAATTCAATCGAGCTGACACAGTGGTACATCAATTATTTATTTATTTTAATACTTATTTATTTATGAATGCATTTATTGATTTATCTATGACAATACTGACAACCTTTCACCATTATATATATATATATATATATACTGTATGGGGTAAGGGAACAGTTATCGAAGCTATTACAAATTGTTGATAAATTAATGCGTTTCCTCTCAGGTTTTTTAACCACAAAACCGAAGTACTCCCAAACTCAAACATAAAGATGAAAGGTAGTTACATTTTGACATCTAGCCTTTGTCACAGAGTCAAACATTTTTTATCCTTTCTGGTGGTAATCAAACAATAGGAATCTTGCCTGTATTCGTTTACATTCTTAGATGACTATTGTAGGCCTGAAGAACAGTAATAATTAATGTATTATTTGTTTCATGTTTTAGAGATGCACCGGGACATTCAGCAACAATTCGGCCTGGACAAGTAATAGGGCAGACTGTGGCAGCCTGACGTTTCTTAGAGTTGTTGTTTCTCCCTTGTACGTCACTTTGGACAAAAGCGTCTGCTAAATGCTTCAGACATTTTAATTTGTTTTTCAGATAGTAATATCTGATGCTGAGGATATGGATCCATCTGAAACAAATCCAGACAAGACTTGCTACAGGTAAAAAATAAATTTAAAAAAGGATAGTGACTCACATACTTTCAATTTAATTCATGGGGAAGAAATTTGTGTTTGTAAGATGTTTTAACATGGAAATTGTAATTTCCCAACAGTAAATACACAGACCTGTATGCACCAGGTGTTGAGGAAGAGGATGAGGAGCTGGTTGCAGTCAATGTGGAGAATTTCCAACACACGGCAGTGTAATATTAGCTTTTGAGTGTGGCATTCCAGTATTTAAATAACTGTTGTAAAAGTGTACACTGTCTGGGATATCCATTAATTAAATCACTTTTTGTCATTACAGGGAGGAGATGGACATTACACTACCTGACATTGTAGCAAACCTGGCGCTTCCTATTGATCACAAAAGAGTCAGCAGGTTCAACATCTCAAGGGCTAATGGCTGTTTATCAATCCGAAGAACGCTGAGAACGCAAGTACATTCTTTTGAAGAACGTTCTGGTAAGCCTCCTTGCGAGAATGGTCTTGCAAGGACGCAAGGACGGAGAATGAATTGAGATGGTTAGGGTTTTCCTGGATTCGCAGCATTATGATGACACTGACTAACTCCAAAAACTAGTTAACAAAAGCTAAAAAATGGTCCGTCTACCTGTAATTTTACGTTTTCTGTAGCCCTTGCTAACTTACAGTACCTGTTAACTAGTGTCTGCACTGCACTGAGATGCTACTAGCTAGGTTATCGACAAGTCGGAGCAAATTTAAAAATTAGCCGTTTCATCAATAAAATAAGATCATTTTCAGCGACTGAACTGCCAATTTCTCGTCACATTTTAATTCAGATGCTGATTTACACGTACCGTTTAGCTGAAATATGAAAAGTAAAAAATTACAGTTGTGAGGTTTGTCTGCCTCGCTTGACATCTTGCAATGACTTCTGGGAAATCAGAAGCGTTCTCGCTGGTCAAGTCACCATCCGATGCATCCTCGATAAAAGGGGCGGATCAGGAACATTTCCGGGTATTTTGGGCGTTCTTGGTGACTTGTGTTCTTTGGATTGGAACCGTACTTGGGCAATAAAAGATGACGTCAAACTAGTTCGCAAGAACACAAGAACGGAAAAAAACGTGGATTGATAAACAGCCCATGTTTGGGATGGAGCCGTCAGAAGTTTCAAGCGTACAACATATTCTGAAACCTGTGACATGCTGGTCAGATTTACTGATGATGCTGGTATTTTTGAGGAGGGAATTGACACTGGTGGTCCAAGACGAGAATTTTTATCTCTGCTAATGAAACACCTGAAAGACCGGCCCATTTTTTATGGACCAGAAGGACATCGGTTCTTGGTCTACATTTCAAATGGTATGTATGGGGTTAGAAGTGTGCTATACTAATGGTTGGTTAATGATCATTACACAAATAGATGACACAGCATATGCTTTTTTCCTCAATATCTTAAAGTATATAATGTATTGTATGTTTTCATTTTGCAATATGAATTCATTTATAGCTGTTAGGGAGGATGAATACTTCATGGCAGGAAAGATGATCGCAGTGTCAGTTGTACATGGAGGTCCAGGACCCCATTTCCTGTCAGAAGATCTTGTACATTATCTTGCCGGCCAGCCTTCATTCAAATCAACAGTTAATTTAATAACTGACAGCAGGCTGTCTGAGACATGTGGCTGCTGTGGAAGAAAAGAAAGAAATCGTGGCCGACTACCTCCAGTGGTATATTATCGACCGCAACTCATCTGTAATTGACAGGTAAGATAATATTTTGAATTATGATGGTGAGTTTATGTATGATATTTTTGTTTAAAATGCTTCATGGCATGTGTATCTGTTATTAGTTAGCCACTGTGACAAATGTTTTGCCTTTCAGTTGTAATACACTGTGATGTCTGTCTCTCCATTCCCTGCCCTCTGTGTCATTCCTCCGTGTGATTTTTTTGCAGTTTGTAACACCTTTCCATGTGCAAATCAAAAGAATGTTATCACACAACCATTTTCCCCAAATGTTGTTTTTTTAGGTGGATAGTAATTGTCGTGAAGAGAACCTCAAAGTTTTCTCTAGATAAATTAAATGCAGTTGGCATTACACAGCAGTGAAACAGTGTTTGTGTTCACTTTGTAGATTCAAAGATGGTCTTTCAGCCCTTCAGTTTCTGACTACACTACAGCAACACCCTACTTTGCTGACCCCTGTCCTGTGCCACTTTGAAAAGTGATTCACTGGCTTTGAGCTTGAAAAACTCTTCAAACCTGACCTCAGCCCTTCAGGGAGTAATAGGAGACTAAAAGAAAGTCAAACCGTGGCCTACTGGGCAGACTATCTCCTTGACTGTGAAGGTTTGTAAGGTTTTTTGTAACTAATTGGAAAACCACATTACCATGGTATATCTGAACATTTATTTATTTGCAGAAGGCACGGCTGCTGTGTCTGTGGAGGACGTTTTGATGTTTGCAACTGGGCTGACATCACTTCCCCCATCTGGCTTGCAACCATTGCCACAAATAGAGTTCCTGGATGACTCCCCATTCCCGATGGCAAATACATGTTCAAACTTGTTGGAATTACCACTCCTGGACACATATAGTGTGTTTAAATCACAAATGGACTTTGGAATTCAAAATAATCCAGGATTTGGCTGTCTATAACCCCTAGAGCTCTGACTCTAAAAATGTTGTTTCTTTGTTGCTGTTATAGGTTATAGTTGCATTTGTTAAGGAGGCTTTTATAATGTAAGGGTATGTGAGCATTCTCAGTTAGCATTTTGACAATTGTTTTAGATTGTGATCCATGACCCATTATTTGTATTCCCACTTTGAAATTTTGAAGCTGTGGGTGACACATAACACTTTGTGTACATGTTCCACCACCATTACAATAAGTCTCCCAATCAATCAATTTATAGCTGAGCAATTTCTTTTAATCTCAGATACAGTTCAGTTGAAGACTGCCAGTACTCTGGCTTCTGTAAATGATTGTACTCCATGGCTAAGTCCAAGTACTCCTGAATGTTTGGGTCCCCACATGGAGCTCTTGTCAGGTGAGCCTCAGGAAAGGCATCCAGTTCAGCCTGCTCAATTTGAAATCCACAGTCTCTGGAGCCAAACCTATGTTAAACAGAAGATAATTAAAAGTATTTAAATTTAAGATAAAAGCAAAACAAATACCATCTATCACCAAAGTATTACCTGTGTGGTAAGTAGTAGAGCTCATTGGGCAATCCTCCTGGACATGATGCTGTTCTGGAGGGGCGAATCCTGTGACTTCCACAGTCTCACACACTCATCCAAGTCCTTCTGAAGAACATCACCAAAGCAATATCTCAGTAGACACTGATGCTTGTGACTCCCGTTGAAGTATCCGGCATCTGTAAGGTCTGCAAATAGCTCCATCCAGAACTGAGCCCTATAGATATCGATAAATAATAGAAAGTTATAGTTTTAAGCATATACGTTTGAATGAATGAAGGTTACACATAATTAAATGACTTTATGAAGGCCACTTACCTTCCCTTTCTGAATATGGACCACCATGACTCAATCCTCTGGTTGCTTGTGGATGAGGCATATATGTGGCTGGATGCTCCAGAGTAGTAGTCATTGTGGTGGTGGCGTAGGGTGCACTGAATTGCGGCAATGGTCCCGTTTCCATGCCGCAATCAGTCCTCAGTCTCATGGGGATGACACCGAGGTTTTGCACACATGACAGGAAATAGTGAGCGATCACAGTTGGATCATTATTTGTTGATGCACATACAAGCCACAGTACTTTACGCAAAAATCCATCGATACACCCTGAAAGAGCCAAACCGAATTCGGTCCCATGGAGTGGTAAGTTCTCCTTATAAACCTTCTGTGTGCTCTCCTCTCGCACCCTCGAGGATTGAGCTCCCGGAGCAAATTCATTACATGATCCCTCTTCACTCGCAGATTGTACTTTTGTTTGAGCACCTGCCACATCATGCGGTAGCCAAACAGCTGTCCAGGTCCACGAAGTTCCAGTCGTATTGCCCTAATTATGACATTTGTAGAGGAGAAATCCTTTCTGCGATATAACCCAGCATCATTCAGTCATGCACATCAGCTTTTCAGAGACCTCAAGCTGATGTGCACACCGTGTAAACATGACATCATGTCCACGATTACAGCGTACGAATGTCCCTCATTAAAATATGGTATGCACTGCTGCAACACATCTGGTCCTTCACTCTGGTCTGCGGCATTTAAAAACTCCAAAGACCGACCACACGAAAAACAAAATCTTGTTAATTGGCTCATATGTATGCCACAAAACGGGCAAAACACCACTCTATCGCTGTCCATTTTGGGTCACCATGAACTCCATCAACCACCATCAACTGAAATTGAGCGCTTCCGTTATCACTTCAGCGTCAACTTTGAAATTGTTACATTCCCTTTCCGGCTAATGTCGTTTGTAAATTTGTTTCGCCACTTGTAAATTTGTTTCGGGACTTGTAAAACTGTTTCGCGTCTAGTTAATTTGTTTTCTGAAATGTAAATTTGTTTCGGGACTTGTTAATGTGTTTTGGTAATGTAATTTTGTTTTATGATATGTAAAAATGTTTTCCAAAATGTAAATTTGTCTCAAGCTTTGTAAAAGTGTTTCAGATTTTGTAATGTTGGTTTGCCCCTCTCGGCCACCGTACCCATGGCTACCAGAGGGCCCCCAAGAGCACATAAAATTACAGTTTAATGTACAGTGTTTCTTCGTTTAAAACATTGCCCTCGATTAAACGAAATCGACAATGTTCATTCAAAAATGAACATTGTGTAATAAACGCCGCCCCAGAAATATGGTAGGAGCAGCATGTCCTGAAATACCTAGTAGCAGCATGTCGTTTTAATAAATATTCTATTGTGTTGCACTCGGGGTCCACTGATAGCTATGCTTTTCAAATATCTAAACATAGCTAGCGTCCTTACTTAGCAAATTACTCTAGCTAGAAGGGAATAGACATTAGAAGGAAAGCTTACAAAAAAAATGCCAGAAAACAAATAGCAGTCTAGCCTATTGCTAACACCTTTCTAGATTATCTATTGAAAGAACTGGAGAGAAGCAGGTGCTCTTGCGTTAGCAAGCTTAACTAGTTTACATGGCTACAGTAGGTAGTCTGTGTTTTTGCTACCTAGCTGTTCTTGCATTCGTTGCAAATCAGCGTTAACAAAAAGCAGATGAGATAGAGCTTGCTAGTCTAACTAACATTGACATTTGATTGTTGCTTAATCGGTGATTTAGAAGACCGTACTGTTCAAACTATCTTTACGAACATTTAATGAAGCAAACTAACACGTTGGCATGCTAGCGCAGACAGCCTAGAATACCATATTTCTTAGATTAAACGTCGCCCTCAAATAAACGCCGGCCTCAAATAAACGGCGCACCAAAAATTAACAATGTGTAATAAATCGAAGTTTAATCAGAGAAATACGGTAATTACGAACAAATAAGATTTGACCTTATTTTATTGAAGATTTAAGATATGACCGTTCCCGAAACTCCTCCCTAGAACGGCCCTCGTCCAATCGTACCTTAGCAACTGCTACTAAGAGAAGAAGGTCCGTCAAGCTTTGACTCAGAAGCAACATGGTTAAACGGTGTGCCAATGGGACGTGTCGATCTGACACTAGATATCCCAAAGGTTTAGAGGGAGGTGTGGTATTTTTTCCATTTGCAAAGCCGAAGACTCGAGAGGGAAGGTGCCGGCGGTGGATAAAACAGTGTGGGATACCTCACTCCCTACTTAATTTAGAGAACATCACCAAACACACATAGCATATGACCAAGCCCCCGCCCCTCGCCCCTCGGCTTGAAGCAACGGCCCCGGTGTATGTAGGTGGTATTGTATTTCGTGTTTGACTTCCGACTCTTCCGGTCGTTTTTATTTTATTAACTCCAGTCAACATTTACAAAACTATCTCCCCCAATAATTTTTGTTCGATTCTCGAACCTGGCTCATACTACTAGCTTTTTCATAGAGTAATTTTTTCTGATTTTTGCTAAGTTTGAAACCAATCCGAAATGGGTAAACTAGCACCCCATTTATTTGCCTACGTCAATAAAAGTTGCCTGCAAATGTGCTCGCGGATACTAACAGGGCACGAGCACAAAAGTTTACATTGGCCGATAGCCGATTTACATTGAGCTGAATGAGCCATAGACTGATATTGAATGAGCACAGGGAGAAATGGCTTGAGTTGCCTGCCCTGTTGTAGCAAGTTTAGCAAATGGTTGTCACACATACATGAAATGTTGTTAATATAGTTTATTACCGTTATTTTAAATCAGATTAGATTTTTCGTAAAAACGTTCATGACATGATGGCAAATATATTATGTTAAGCGTGAGCATAGATTCTTGAAATGTCTATCTGGAGCAAAGACGAAGATTAATACTTGAACTGTTAACCACAATAGGAAATTATATATATTTAAATAATATTAGTCTTGCCTTCAGAAGCTTTTGTTTAACACACCCATTATTCTTTTTTTGATCGTGTTATCAAGCCAGACTTTTGTGGGACAATGAAGGTCCTCAATTAATTAAAAAAAGTATATTTTAGACACAGTTCTCAAGCTTTTATTTATTACATTATTACCAAGTCTGTTAGATCACGTTATATCCATCAATAGGCGTTTGGTTTTGTAGGATGAACATATAAAACACAGGACACATTTCTACACTGATGTTAAATTGAAGGCAGTGTGAATTTCGTGGCATTTCGTTTGAATATAAAGTTGACAGTAAGCTATGGTAAGTCTGCATTATGGAAGATTTCGGTCGCCAAAATAACTATTAAGCTTTCTTTGCCTGGCGAGAACAACGACGGAGCTCTTCATATTTCATCCGATACAATGCGTTGGAAATCATACTCATCACGAAGAAAAAAAGCAACATATGTGATGAGTTCCATCTAGAATAGCCCTATATTTAGCCCTACAGTCTATTTCTAAAAACCAAGTGAAAAGAATACTATACAGTGACAGAATACATTTCCGTAAAGTTTGCATCATGTGTCTGATTCTTATCGGACTTGTACCCCATTCTGCCACTGCAATGCCTTAGCTCACACGCTGGCGACATCTATGCTCGCGGCTGGTTGTCGCAAAGTATGACGTGTACAGCTAGTTGCAAGCGTGCACGAGTCATAGAGTTAATATAACTAAAGTAAGCTACTTTTGTCTTCCAAAATAGCGTCCCCATTCATTTCTATGAAAAGTGCTCAGTGGCGCAGTGAGGCAAGCGAGAGCGCGAGACTGGACGCGGCCATCTTTCCACTTCCGTGTCTTCCGGTCTAGCTTTAAACAGTGGCTCTTTTTTTCCCTAGCTCCGAGACCTTGTGCATGCTTGCAACTAGATGTACGCGTCATACTTTGCGACAACCAGTCGCGAGCATAGATTTATATGGTTACGAGCGTGTGAGCTAAGGCATTGCAGTTGCAAAATCTATGGGTAGAATGGGGTAGCCTGGCTCTGCCCTCCTACATACTTCCGCTCAATTTGGATTTTGCTTCTGTACTAGGTCTGGGAGTTTGACTTTGAAGTCGGTTTTCAGAAAGAAAAAAAAATTGTAGGTCCAATCAGCGAACAGAGGGAGTGGCTGAGAACGATTACGTTAATGTCATGCACCAGTTTGAGTAGTTCAGTAATGGTGGCGGAGAAAGATGCGAGCAAAGTTATTCTGTGGTTGTGGCAATGCTGCCGAATATCCATAAGTTAAAGCCGGAGCAAGAACATTCCTTGCTGAGTTTTGTAGGTGGCCATGATGTTGTAGCCCTCCTCCCCACGGGGTTCGGGAAAAGTTTGATTTTCCAGCTACGGCAGCTAGCTCCATTACAGTAGTGGTGAAGGAGTTGGCTAAGACGAACGCTTGCGATTGGTTATGGCAGATCAGAGTGGCTCTGGGCAGATCCAATAGTTTTAAACTTCAACAGAGGACCCGCCTTCAAGGAAGTTAACGCTTGTCAATGGAGCGATCCCAGACCCTCTGTACAAATTAAATGTACGAGGGTCTGGTTAGGACCAGGCTAAGAATGGGGTACAAGTCTGATAAGAATCAGACACATGATGCAAACTTAACGGAAATGTATTCTGTCACTGTATAGTATTCCTTTCACTTGATTTTTAGAAATTCACACTGCCTTCAATTTAACATCAGTGTAGAAATGTGGCCTGTGTTTTATATGTTCATCCTACATAACCAAACACCTATTGATGGATATAACGTGATCTAACAATAATTGGTAATAATGTGATAAATAAAAGCTTGAGAACTGTGTCTAAAATATACTTTATTGAACATTTGCCTTTGAAAGGGGCATATTCACAGAACCATATAGGCTACAAGACGTTTCCATCAGATGTAAGTGGGGGTGAAACATAGTCACTGAGGACCTTCATTGTCCCACAAAAGCAGTCTGGCTTGATGACACAATCAAAAAAAGACAAATGTGTGCGTTTAACAAAAGCTTCTGAAGACAAGACTAATATTATTTAAATATATATCATTTCCTATTGTGGTTAACAGTTAAAGTATTAATCTTCGTCTTTGCTCCAGATAGACATGTCAGCTCAATGTAAATTGGCTATCGGCCAATGTGAACTTTTGTGCTTGTGCCCTGTTAGTATCCGCGAGCACATTTGCAGGCAACTTTTATTGACGTAAGTAAATAAATGGGGTGGATTACAGTTCAAAAGTTGAATGAATGAGTGCTTGTGTTCTTTCTATTTCTTCATTGTTGCCCATAAAACGCTAGCATTCTGCTAACGAATGCTGATTGGTTAGTGAAGGACTGACTACGACCAGAGATCCCGCTTGATGGCATCTGAACAAAACCCGAATATCAGAGCATTAGCAACATTAACAACAACCTTAGCAAACAAAAACTCGTTCTAGCATGTGTATTGACGGGGACAGCCTCCCCTGTCAGCTGCGTTGTCGATGCCTCGAGAGAAAAGTGGCAGTAACCAGAGCTTGCCGTCAAGCAGTATCTCGGGCCGTACAATGTGTATGACGTCAATTACATTTTAAAAGGCTTTTTAGAACAGAAAGGCGAATTAAAAAAAATCTATCCCCCAGCGGTGTGTATTTTTTTTGTCTCCCCTTTCAAATTCAGAATTCAAATTACTAGACAAAAACAATTATCCTGAGAAAAGTGGATTTTGAGGGGTATAGCTCCATAGATCTCCATTAATTCTGCACTCGACCGTTAGCGCACTCATATGGAACTTGAGTGGAACTGCAACCAATTCAGAACCCAGAAGTTTCCCCAGAGTGGGAGTTCTCCCCATATTAGACATTCTCTGGCTAGACCGGAAGAGTCGGAAGTGGAAAGATGGCGCTGTCCAGTTTCGTACTCTCGCTTGCCTCACTGCGCCACTGAGCACTTTTCATAGAAATGAATGGGGCCGCCATCTTGGAAGACAAAAGTAGCTTACTCTGGTTATATTAACTATGTCCAATACACATGCTAGAAAGAGTTTTGGCTTGCTAATGTTGTTGCTAATGCTCTGACATTCTGGTCCCGCTTCGGATACCATCAAGCGGGATCTCTGGTCGTAGTCAGTCCTTCACTAACCAATAATGTCGTTATGCCACTGCATGCTTATGAATAATTATGTTATTTTTTTAAATAGAATGAAAGTATGCAGTGGCATAACGACATCTCTGACATTGATAACAAACCAAACCGTTTAAAAATCAGTTGAACATTGAGCAAGTTATGGTTATTTAAAAAGTACATGTAGCACCACTTAATGTCAGCACCTCTCTGTCACCAACTGTCTGGAGTGGGGGCTTCACAAGGTATCTACAGGTATAAACAAGTTAAATTTAAGACTTTTTAAAGACCTTTTAATACCACTTCCAAATGAAATTAAAGACCAAACTTACAATGGAAATACAAATTAAAAGTAATGGAAATATACAGTAATCTTTCCAGGTAAACACTGATGTCTGTTCAATATAAACCGTATGGTAAAGTGACAATAATCGGTTGGGTTTAAGAACATTGACTAAATGTGTGTAATGTGAAAGGATAACACAAAAATGTAATCGCTGTCCTAAATTATATTTACTATTAAACTATGGTGGAAATGGTGGAGCAGAAACTAGCAATTCCATGAATCCCATGGAAACAAAGGCAAATGTGTGTGAGATGTATGGATGTGGAGCACAAATCATCCAAGAAGCAGTCATTCTCTTGAGTGTTTTTTATTCAGATGAATAATCATTGGATTCTGTTCAAAAGTCTATCACTCACTGGTTTCATACACTCAAAGTCAGCAGCTTGGCATGCTGGGACATGGAAAAGATTAAACATCCTGAGATGTTTAATCTAGAGAGGGGTAGTCCAGTGAGGGGTCTGTGTTGATTTCAGCATCCTCTGTTGTTGCTCTCAGCATGCTCTGTTCCACTCTGTTGAGCAGGCCTCTGCATGACCCTCCAGACCTGTCAAAGTGAAGAAAGGGTTAATGTTAGTAGTAAAAAATGAAGCTTTTTCCATCTACACTTGATATAAACAAAATGTTTGTGAAATGCAGTAGCACTAATTCAAACTTGAATCCACTTGTGTTGACCTAATGGAGACCCTTGCAAAGTCACTCAAAACACGGGTTTGATTCCAGGTTCTTGCAAGAGAATTTAGCTCTAAACTTTTCAATAAATACACATCTGGCAAAAGACATAAGTATGACATAAGTAGTTTGACCTAGTGAAATTGGCAAAACTAGCCTAGCTAACGTAGGTCATTTTCCCAGGGCATATGACGAATGAAATAGGCTCGCCTTCACACATCCGAGATACTGCCTATCTTTAGCAGGCTCTTGTCTACAAAATCAGTCCTCCCTGACGTTTTTTAGTAGAATTGAGTGAAATACAAAATTGTTTACACACTGTCAGTGGCGAGTCAAGTCTGACTCTGAGGCTAACATCGAAAAAATGGGCCTTATTCACCAATATCTTCAAGTTATTTCTTAAATTTGTTCTTAAGAAAGTTCCTAAGAAAAATCTACGTGTGAATCATGAAGTGTTCTTAAACAGCAGAATTGTTCGCAGGTGAGTTCTTAGAATGATGAATCCCAATATTTCGTAAGTTGAAAGCTTGTGCCCCTTTGCTCCTATTTAGCATTGGTAAACGCCCCGTTAATTCCCATAAAAGGGCATAATATGGCAGGGCCGTGTGCACACTCAGAGAAATGTCAAATTGACATGGTAAAGACGGTGGAGGCCTCGACAAAAGACAGAAAAACTTAATAATAATTCTGAAGTGGAGGTACAGCTGCAAGAAGTTAGCGACAAACGACACATCATATTTAATAGCGTCAGCTATGGATACAAAGCAGTAAAGAAAACTGATGCATGGAATGCAATTACTCATGCAGTGAACGCTGTATCTGCAGAAGTGCGCAGAACTGATGAAGAGAAAAAATGAATGGTTTAACTTTAATCTGAATTCTTAAGCAAAAAAACATAGCCTAGAAATCAGTTGACTGTTACAAATATCCATGAGGACTGCTCTTGGTAGCCTAAAGCGTTCCAGCAGGTAGCCTACTCGTCGCTCTCTGCAAATAAATCGGTATGGTCAAGGAAGATGTGTTCCCTCCTCAGGGAACGATCTGCAACATTTTGCAGCAGCAATAAATACGCCATTGTGTGGTGTAGTCCTAGTGTGCGGAATAAGCCTACTTTGGGCCTATAAATACAGTGATAAGTCACTTATTATTTGATGGCAAAGTTCCCTGTTAACATAATTGACTTGAATTGAAGGCAAAGAAAGGCTAGTTTACAGTTTTTTACAATCGCTATGACAATCTTTTCAATACATCCAACAAGTTTCCTTGTTACTCTTACTCATAATGCACCAACACACCTACCACACACAATTGGCAAAACTGTTAATTTCATGCTCAAAATCACACATTGTAAACTAAACTCAAACACTAATTTTCATAACACAAAAATACACTAACAACACACCATGTCTACCAAAACACTAACACATGTTTGCTTTCAACAGGAACATTTAATCAATCATAGCACATGTCATAACAAACACTAACATCAGATGAAATTACAGAAACTGCATTCTATTATACAGTATATGTGTCAGGTCTCACATTATATGGATCATAGATTGTGTTTTGCAATGCAGTTTCTTTTGAAGCCTCTTTACATTTTTGTTTTGTTGGGTTTAGTAAATGCATGCATTTTGTTTCTTTTGTTGCAGAAATTCAGAACAAAAAATGAATGACCCATCTCAGAGTAGCTTTATCGAATGTACGGTTACCGTATTGAAAAAAAGAAGACAGAAACATAATTGCTGCAGTAAAGGCTTCAGTTGCAACAGGACATTACTGCAAGAAATATGCAATATAACTGCCATTTACAATATTTCCTCAGTTACCCTAGCTCTGGCCCTTCTCTGAGCACCACCTCACATTCTTACTCCTTTCCCTCTCCCTTGCCCCACTCCTCTCCCTTGTCCTGGTACTTGTCTTCCTCTCCCTCGTGCAGGCATATTCTTTCTTTCTTTTCATTTCTCTGTATTGTTCTTTTTCCACATAAGATTAGCCCAAAGAGGTCCTCTCACTGTATATACCTTATGGTTATGCGATTGAAAGAACCTCAACACCTGAGTGTTTCCTAGTTGGGAATCAGCTGTAATTTACAGTATTTGCATAACTTCAACCAGCTGTTTCTCAGTAGCAATGGAATAAAATACAGGGGATATGTTTGTGTTTCAATTTACAATATGAACAGCTGTTCACTTTGGCTTTAGCCAATAAGTTAGGTTTTGAACATGATGTTATCTGTTCCGACATACAGTTTGATAGCATTGGTAAATTGGGCAGTAAATATCAAATGTTTTGGTCTTGGTTGAGCTTGTGTGTAAAAGGAGTTCAAGCATTTAAGATCTGTGTTTATTTTATGCATTTTGTGTCAAAGCAACAAGAAATGTGTTAATTGTTTAGCCAACACAGACGGATGTTGTGCTAACTGTGTCAAGAGTTTAGGAAACTAGGAAATAGGGATGGGCATCGAAAACCGGTTCTTGTTTAGAACTGGTTCCCAGTGAATCGTTGGAATCGTGAGCAAAATTGTTTAACGATTTTGTTAACGATTCTCTGTACCGTTGCGCATGCGCGAAGTTTTATAGTTCATTCAGACTGCAGCAAACATGGCAACTAGGCAGAAGCGTTCTAAAGTTTGGTTGTATTTCACACGACAAAATGACAACAACGCCATTTGTAACGCGTGTTAAAAGTATATTTGGTCGAAGGGAGGAAATACTACAAATATGAAGAAGCATTTGAACACACATAGCATGGAATTTACTGGAATGTCATGCATGTCGATGCATGCAGCAGCGCAGCTAACATTCGCGCTTCATCTCTAACTATCTAAGGTAGAGCTAAACTGTTCAAAAGTGACCACAACCACTTGTTACTGTGGGAAGCATTTTGCCTTTATTGTGTGCAGTCGATCAAGTTATCCTCTGTCCCGTCGTTTGAAGCATTCATTTCAGCTCCGGTGTTGTTGCCCAACTGGTTACCAAGCTAACTGGTTCCCCAGCTGTGCGTTAACGTATCAGTCTTCCTCCATCACCAGATTCGTCACAAATTCACAAACATATTACTGGCGATTTTCAAGTCGTATCTCATATTTGCTGCGGCGAATATGAAAGTATAGGCTACGTGCGCACTACATAATTTCACAACAAAATAAATGATAAACACTCATTCCTTGAATGTCAGCAGAGGACCTTGGTGTCATTGCATTTCCGATTTGTATGCAATGGTAAAAAGGTCTCCAAATCCCAATAGTATGAACCTGCAGAGCCGGAGACCCCTAAGGCCCCGGAGAGCTGCAGTTTCAGGACCGCAGGTTTAGGACCCTGACAGCGCCACCTAGCGAATTGAAAGGCAGTGTCACTAGATCGCAACAAGATATTTGAATGGTTTGCGAGGCAAGAAACAAGGAAAGTTCATGTGATGTTTGATGACACAATTATATAGAAAGGTATAATATTTGAAAATGTTTTAATACTATAGAAAGGTATAATATTTGAAAACATGTTCGAATAATAAATATTGGATAATTAAAGAAATTAAAATCACATAAAATGTCAAGATCCAGTGTAATTTGATAAAATTAAGTAAGCAAATTAAGGAAGATAAAATAGTCTAAAGAAAAGGTGGAAAATATATCAATGTGATAAAATTAAGTAGGCCTAAGCAAATTAAGGAAGCTAAAATAGCCTAAAGAAATGGTGGAAAATATATCAATGTGGACAGATGTGTGATGTCTGGAGTGGCCTTAAAAGTTTTCTGGGACTACAGAAAACCAATATACACCCTCCATCCTGGAGACCTGCTACAAACAACTGGCCCTGTCTTCTGTGAACTGTTAAACTGGTCCTTGGAGGAGCTGGAACACACAGTTCCAGCTCTTTGGAAGACCTCTGCCATCTGCCTTATTCCAAAGAAGAGCAGACCCAGGCTTCCCAATTACTTCCAACATGTAGCTCTTACATCAGTGGTGATGAAGAGTTTTGAATGTCTGATACTTTTGTAACTACAAGAGACAATCCAGAACCTGGTAGATCAACTCCAGTTTGCCTACTTTAAGTTTAGAAGTCTCGATGATGCTGCCCTTACCTGCATCATGCACTCCCATCTGGAAAAACTTAAAGCACATGCTAGGCTTGTGTTTGTGGAATATCTCTAGTGCCTTTAACAGAATGTAACCACATCTGTTGGGAATACAACTACTAAACATGAGTAAATCCTTGATTCATACTGCAGACAATTAAATTCCACACACACACAGGGTTCTGTCAAAATACTTATTCAATGTACGTATTCTGTGATTCGTTTCTTTATTTTATTTTATGCTCTATTATACATACATATCAAAGTTATGAGAAAATACAAGTTTAACTGTAATCTGTTATACTTTAATTTATTTAATGTCATCACAAAAAAAAAAAATTCTTTGAGTAATGTGGGATGGTGGTGCTGCGGAGGATCCACCGCTTCCTTCTCTGCTGCTGGTGGTGAACCTCTATGGTGGATGGGCTGCATGAGGATGCTTCCTTTGGTGTGGATGGGCATGCTAGATGATGTTTTGTATTGGACATGACCCAAAACATTGATCACATCAGTGGATCAGATCATCTTTCATATTCCTGTAAATACTGCACATGCCTGTGTGCATGCTACATTTTGGATGTGTCTGACACCACAAAGTTCTGGGAAAGTGAAGTTCTATTCTATTTGCTATGGCTTTTGCAGTCACTCAATCTCAACCACAAATGTGTAATGTTAGAGAGGCAATACACAAGGTTGACTCTCAGGGCAGATTCAAGATATACATTGTTTATTTTGAATAATTGTCAAACAATGACAATCACCCCTCCATATCACTCCATATCACTCCATCTAGACCTCCATACAACTTTATCCTTCAATGAGAGCAAGAATGAATGAAGCAAGAAAAACAAATATAAAAAAACATGGATATTTGACTTTTCCTGACCTTTCAATATTCAAACCCCATATTGTGAAGTCGGTAACAGTACTACTTACTAGTTGAATGGTCTCCCTTCAGTGCGGAATTGTTTAGATATCCCCCTATCAAACTCCTCCACTTCACTGAAATAGTACAAACAATATTACTTCTAGGTAGGCATAAATATCAGTTACCCTAACAAAGTAGTGTACATTAATTAGCATTACTTAAGTGGTTGATAATAAAGGTATTAATAGTAGATTATAAAGTTGTATGGCATTGTGCAGAAAATTTTCATTCTCTACTTACCTCCGATGATAAACTGGTCCAGAGATGAAGACCTTTTCTGCATCCTGCCGGGACAGATTCCTCAGCATACTCAGGCCGTAGCCTATATGATGGCCTTCAAAAATTATATGGTTAATTTTTAAGACAGTAGGCTATAGATTTCGTTTAGCTGACAGATCAAATCCACTTGGTTTTAACCTATCATTTTTTAAAAGTTGTATTAATGTGTTGGCTTTATCATAAGACACCTACAGTAGTTGGGCTTGCCAAAATCGCACTATGGTTTCAATAAAACAAAACAAATAGTGTAAAAGTTCGTATTTCATAGAATTATTTTAAGTGATCAGATAATTGTACCAGAATTGTTTTGAACGTTTAGCTAACTTAAATATGTTGAACAATACTTGATTTACATAAGCTACGTCGCGCTACTGTTTCATTAAACAAATAAACAGAGTAACAATTTACAGTTCGTTTTTAAGGAAGCTATGTGTGTAGAGCTAGGTAGCTAGTGCTATAACTACTGAATGTTAGCTCTAGCTAATCAAGTAGTTTGTTTGACGTTGAAAACCACTCCAGTGTCTTGAAATGATTTCTACAGCAAAGTTGAAGTTACAGTAGCTAGCTAACGTTGTCCAATTCAAGACACCAGAATTGTTTTATACATAACCATACGCGATTCACATTAGCTACTTACACTATGATTCTAGTCCATCTTCTTCTGAGAAGTAATCCTACAATATTCACTACTGCAGGTAAATATTATCTTGTTCCGGTCCATGTTTATCCCATTCGCTACGTGGCGCTGTCAGATAAAACAAGGGTCCTAGAACTGCGGTCCTGAAACTGCAGCTCTCCGGCTCTCCGGGGTCTCCGGCTCTGCAGGTACCCCCTACTCCCAAATCCTGAAATATTGATAGTAAAGGCCAAGAGTAACAACCACACTATAACCAAAGCCCATGTGGATTTTGTTGGTATTGCATTTACGATTTTGTATGCAATGGTAAAAAGTTTTTAAAATCCTGAAACATTGATAGTATAGGCCAAGAGTAACTACCACACCACAAATGGCCCACCATTACCCATAGGTGGCGCAACCGGCCACAACCTGTTGCATAAAGATACAAGGCTTTCTGGAATGGATAGGCTCACCAAGCCCCCTCCCTTCATTTCTTTGCTTGAAAATAAAGGCCCTTGTGGATCTTGATGGTATTGCATTTCCGATTTTGTATGCAATAGTAAAAAGTTCTCCAAATCCTGAAACATTGATAGTAAAGGCCAAGAGTAACTACCACACCACAAATGGCCCGCCATTACCCATAGGTGGCGCAACAGGCCACAACCTATTGCACAAAGATACAAGGCTTTCTGGAAAGGGTGGGCTGACCAAGCCCCCTCCCTTCACTTCTTTGCTTGAAATAAAGGCCCTTGTGGATCTTGATGGTACTGCATTTCAAATTTGGTATCCCATTGGTAATTCTGCAGCATTGATTTTTCTATACAGTTAAAATTAGTCAGGAATATACATTTTTCAATGGTTTGCAATGTTTGGAGGAATCCGCCATTACTGCTTGCAGTTATATTTAGGATTCCTCCGTAAGGAGGAAACCTATTGTTATTGTTAGTTTTATTAGGGTTCCTCCGGTAGGAGGGAACCCTATTGTTATTGGTGGTATTATTATGGTAGTCCTATGGGAGTCAATGGCAGCCCCTAGACCACAACTGTAAAAAGTTGTTAAATTTGGCATGTTGAAACTGCAGCATATTAGTAACTACCATACCAAACATGGGTCACTTTAGACAGAAGGTGGCGCTACAGGCCACACCCCAATTTGACTATTTTCAAAGTGATGCCATTTGCGTCCCATATGTCCCAAAATTCTGAAATGTTATATATATGCCTTATTTCTCATGCGGAACAAAAAAGTCTCAAGAACCTATAACGCCGCCATATTGGATTTTTCTGTACAATAAAGATTAAGGAAACACGTTTTTTCGCTACTCCTCCTTCAATTCTGGTCCAATCTTCCCAAAAATTGGCACACATCATCCTCAGAGCAACTTTCAATCAATTCTTCAACTGATTTTTGACTTTCAAAACCGTTTGTCCGGTACAACCAATCAAAATAATCAACAAAGGAACCAAACAGGAAGTTGGGTCAAATCTCAGCAAATCTTTGACATATCAACACCAAACTTGGTATATCGGTGGAAAACACTACAACATGTTCCCATGTGCAAAATGTACTTAATATCTTCAAAGATTATTGAAATAAAGGAAATCTAATTTATCGCTAACGCTAAAATAATGCTTTACACATCCACCGGTCAAAAACCGATACTCTGATACTATCACAAGTTCATATGAAGACACCTGAGAATGTTTAGTACACAAATCTGAGAAAAAGTTGACTGTATGATGAAAAGTCGATTTTTGGTGAATATTTGACTATTTGAGTAACTACCACACCACAAATGACCCACCATTATCCATAGGTGGCGCTACGGCCACACCCCAATTGTCCATTTTCAAAGTGATTCCATTTGCATCCCATTTGTCACAAAATTCTGAAATTCATTACGTATGCCTTATTTCTCATGAGGAACAAAAAGCCTCAAGAACCTATAACGGCCACACTCACAAATCTGAAAAATAGTTCAATGTAAGATGAAAAGTAGATTTATTGTGAATATTTGAAAATATGCATGCTTGGCTAATTTCTAGGGCTGTTTACCCAAATCATCTGTCCCCTGCTCCACATTCTCACACACACAAGGGGCCAGAGCCCCCTGACACACGCGCAAGCTTGCTACGACTCACAAGAAGAAGACGTGTTTGTTTTTATTTTTGGAAAAGACTTGAAGACAACGACTCACAAGACTCCTGCAGCCCTCAGAGATTTTCATTGCTACATTTGACAGTGAGTAATAAGAGCCTACAACGGCAGTACAAAACATGTATTTTAGCGTTTGTATTCGTATGATAACTTGAAGACTTTTATACTGTTGTAAACAGGATAGCGGCTAATCTAGCTAGGCTAGCTGAGCTAAGGATTTCTCTTTGTACAGACAGTATTACAGGCTAGCAAGCCGTAAACCTTTAGCATTATACTTGCTTCTGTGAGACACGTTTGAAATTAGTATACTGTACGTAACTGTGCGGTTGGGTTGTTCTATTTTTACATGTCATTGTTGATGTAATTAGTGTGTTTGCTGCAATCAAAAACACTATTGTTATTCTGCATACTTTTAAAAGTAAATAAATTTTCCTCCCACTTTTTTCTGTCGCATACTCCTTTCACACCGTTCAAGCTAGAAACACTGTTCAAACTTCGCTTGATAAAGTCTGAACTGCTTTAGTGTGCTATTACTTTTCTCACAGATAACCTTTAACGTTTTTAAGTTATTAAAGTGCTTAAAAAAAAAAATGGGTTTCAATGATTCCGAATTTTCAAGTCAAATTCAATTGTGATGTCATGCACTGACAGAACTGTTTCTCACCGAGTCAATTTTTTACACTGTTTAACACTTTCTTGCCTTAATACGCAGACTTTTTCAAATAATATACCTGAAATGTTTATACCATTTTGAAGACAAGATGTAGGGCTTTCTAATGATGTAAATATTTATATGATTATGTTAGGCAAATCATCCTTTATCAAGACGATTTCACGGAGCCATTCTGACAAAAATCTCTGTCAATATTTTTTTCATTTTCAACCACTTTCAATACAAACAAGAGAGAGGACATGTTAGAGTGTATGAAATGTGCTTAATTTTGACATGAATTCAGAACAGAAGACAGATTTCAGATGGACTATTCTGTTTAAAAGTTATGACCACTAAAGTGATGAGTGGGATAACGTAATTCCAAGCTAGCGCGATGGCTCCATACAGTCGGTGAACAAGTTAAAGAAAGCTTTATTGCTTGCAGCCGGCCCACAAGGACACAAAAACATCACACGCCATTGTGCTACAAAGTTTGTCTGCTAGCATGTTGTGCTAGCTAGCTATTTAAGCAGCCCCGCTCTTTACAGTCATTGGCTAAGACAAAGGCATGCAAATGTCCCATGGCTCTTCTTCCATGGGCTTCTTTGCATAGACCTGGCGAGCATGTGTGCGTGGAAACTTATAGAGTTCTCTAACCCTAGGCTTGACCATATGATTCACTCAGCACAGATAAGGTTAACACATTTATTGCACCTCTAGTAAGATAATGGTCAGCCTAGGTTGGTTTGTTTACGTGAGCCTAGAGCCCAGAGTTCCTGTTGGGAGAGGGCTCTCTACTGACAATGAGTGCTGAACACAGAATCATTCTTATTACGGGATAACAGTTACATCTTTAACTTTTCTAACAAGTGGTTTGGCAGCTTCCTAGCACGTCGCCATCTCTCTGTCCAAACTCCGGAGGCAACATTACTGGGAAGAGCTAGAGCCTTCAATAAGACTACAGTGGGGGAGTTCTTTGAAAATCTGTCTGTAGTGATGGACAGGTGACAGAATTAATTATTTACTTGCAAACGTTTTATGGAGGCTTTACCTGTAAGATTTGTTTTTGATTCTGATGAGGTTTTTCCCTTGCCTCTCTTCTTTAACAGGCACACATTCCCTCCACACATGATTTTTAATGTGGATGAAACAGGCGTCTTTACTGTACAAAAAAGCCACAGCAGGTAAGCTACACATGATACACTAGAAAACACCAGACTGATACTGAGTGGCTTATGATAATGACCAGCTAGCTGTTGGCAGAATGCTGAAACCAATGCTATTAGTAATGTTGTGAACCTGTGAACTGGAAAAAATTAATGGACTGAAACGAAATACAATGTACCTTTAGACTAATAGTAGCCTACTGATTGCACATGCCATTGATTCTACACTTTCTATTTGATACAGGTTGTGACAGAGAAAGGAAAAAAGCTAGTTGGTTCTATCACATTGGCTGAGAGAGGAGAACTGGTGACTGTGGTGTGTGCAGTGAATGCTGCTGGGAATGCCACACCTCCCATGTTTGTCTTCCCCCGAGTTAGGTTTAAGGACGACTTCATGATAGGAGCACCTCCAAGAGCCAAAGGTGCCTCCACCAGGACGGGATGGATGAATGAAGACACCTGGCCTCATCAGTACACTAAGTGCACTCCTGACCATCCCATGCTGCTAATACTTGATAATCTAAAAGCTCACATCTCACTCAAAGCAGTAAAAAAAGCAAAGAGCAACGGTATTGTTCTGCTCACCCTTCCACCCCACACATCCCATCGCATGCAGCCTCTCTGTAACTTATCCTGTATAAGAATGATTCTGTGTTCAGTATTACTTGGGTGCAAAGAAAGGCCTAACCCCAAATCTGAACTCTGAGTAAACATTCAAGACCCTTATCTTGGGACTGAGGACTAAGAATCGTTTTTTTGGGGTTGTTTTAAGGATATAGGCTACTGTGTGACAAAGAATATAGGTGGAGATGCAAGGTCTGGTGATCATTTGTTGACACTTATGTGAAGGAGCTTCTACGACATCAAGAAGTCCTGTTGTTGTGTTTCAGGGTTGATGTCGTAAACACGCACACACTCTTTCTTTCTCTCCCGCACCGTCGCGCTCTCTACGCATAGCGGTGTAACATGAACGACAACAATAAACAAATGCTGAGTTCTGAGCAAGCAATTTAAGGAGGCGATTCTTGTCCCAAATATGGCAGGCTTCATTCAAATTGAAACAAATATTATTAACTTTAAAGTTTTACAGTATAGAACCGACATTGAACGCTCTGAGCGAGCTGTGCTGTGGTAAACATGGAGATGTAGCCTCAAGTTGCTAGTTGTTGAATGGTAAGCTAACTCCAATTTACATAGTTTACACACATCAATTGACCAAAATCCGAAATATTTCCAGACATCACTTACATTTTTTGGGGGTTACAATCACTTTCTCTGCTGCGGTCAAGCTGGGTTCTGCACTTTCTGCCATCTTCCACGCAAGTTAACTGTCAGCAGTGACGCTGAGGCGCGTGCCCACCCGCGAAGCAGACAGACGCGCTGCGGTCAGGGCCGGTTTTGGACCGAATTCTCACTCCCCCGCAGAATCCCACTCCCCTACGCGTGAACGCGCACTGCCTTCCTAGCGTATTGCTAATTGTAGTTTGACGAACCGAGGCATTTAATTCATGTTTCATCAAAATCTAAGTTATGTTAACCTGTACTTGAGAGCCTATACGATTTGTATGTCGTGCTACTTGTAAAGTCAGAATTATTGTCTCAAGAAAATAGACGAACTTTGGAGCTGCACTTGAAAAACGATGTTGATGTCGATGTATAGCCTGTAGTATTATTCAAATGAGGGTAATATGTGAATTATGTTGTAGTTACGAATGCAGTTATGTCACTGTCTGGTAAAAGCGAGAATCATTCTGTGTATTCATTTGTACGAATCACTTTTAATATAACTATTCACTTCTGATTCTTGATTACGTTGTACTTGCTATACTTACTAAATGCACAATCGTCAGGTAAATGAGAATAGCTACATCATTTTACAAATGTAGTCTATATAAAAAGGCCCCTGCTCACAGGTCCCTCCTAACATAATTCAACTTCTGTTTCCCTCTCAGTAAACTACTAGCCAAACAACTGCTTTATGTTTACAATCATATCCATTTTATAGATCATGCTTCCCACAGCCTATTTTGTGTCTGCTAACTTGCCATGTACAGTGCTTGGTTTTAGTACCTGATAAGCCAAGTCTGGACCTTCCCTTTGTGAATGGCTAGTGAAAAACATCTAATAAATGATGACATTTTGATTAGTTCCATCACATTTATTTTTAACAAAAAACTATAATGATATATTTAACAAAAGGTAGAAAAAAAGAAAGAAAGTGATCTTTAAATGAGAGTTTTAACAAGTTTGAGGCTTGATCATGAAAACAGGTCAGGGATGTTTACGGCAGGCAGCACAGACATATTCCTCTCAGTTGGATTTTAGCACAACACTGATAGAACCTTCTGAGGCAGCTGTCACAGCCAACCTGAG